>NC_031780.1:17297014-17310283 GCF_001522545.3 Parus major | reverse complement strand
TCCCATCCCATCCCATCCCATCCCATCCCATCCCATCCCATCCCATCCCATCCCATCCCCACCTACATCCATATGAAAGATGTGTTGCTACAAGGCCATGCAAAACTCAAAGTAAAACATATTACAGGACATATTTAACCTCCAAACAAGAGCTGCACATTGTATTTTGGGCTCTGAACACTTTTTTCACCCACAAAAACCTTGCACAGACATGAGAACACTTCCCACAGAAGGAAGTTTTCCTTTTAAGACATCGTTCTGCCCACATATAGTTATAAGTCTCCAGGTTTGAAAACACACACCAATTATGGATTTTTATTAATGTGCATGTTTCTTCTGCTTGGAAATCTGTGCAATGAAATCCCTCAGAATCTAGATGTGGATATCAGCATAAATCATAGTGAGTGTTGATGTGTCCTAACACAAGCAAGTTCTTCAGGAAATCCCTCACCTCTCAAGGTCACTGTACAGCATTATAGGAGGTTTTTTAAAAATATGCCGAATTCTGTGTGATGCAGCCAGTGGAAGGTGCATGTATCAGCCCTTGGAGTTAAAGGGAAATGTTCCCTGAGGTCAAGGCATGCTGCTGAGGATGCTTAGCACCATTTGAAGATCTCCTGATAATGACTATTATCAAAACCTGGTCTAGACAGAACACAAAGCTTCATTCCTTCACGTTTTTCACTCCTTTGAGTTGCACTTCTGGTACAGTTCCTTCCTTAAGCTCCAAAATACCAGGAATTTTCCTCATTTAAGGTCTTGTTAGTAGAAAACACTTTCTATTTCCTGTGTCTTTGAAGAGATGGAGAAAGGTGTTGAGAGCTGGATACAGAAAGAATTTACTTCCTTGTTGAGGCTGGTGCCCAATCAATATTTGAAAAGTTTTTTTCTCCACAGAAGTTCTAATGTTTTCTGTGTAAGCTTTATCAATTTATTGCAAGGCCAGGTTGGATGGGGCTTGGAGCAACCTGATCTAGTGGAAAATTTCCCTGCTCATGGCAGGGGGTGAAATGAGATGATTTTTAATGTCCCTTCCAGCCCAATGTGTGATTTTATTGTGCAAGATGAAGGAATTTATCTTTTTCTGAGGGGAGATTATTTTAATTTTGGGTCAAATTGAAAATAATACTTGAAAAATGTAGAATTAAAACTTTCAATGTGTAAAATTAAGGAACCATGCCAACTTGCATGAATCCCATAATCTGTTTGCAGACTTACATTTTAAATCTTTTCAAGTCTGTTTAAAAAAGGACCTTTTGGATAACCCATAGCTGCAGAAATGGCAAGAGCATTTGGAAATGTATATGTGACAGTCAAAAGAATAATAAACAAGGTTCAATTTGGCCAAGTACTGATCCTGTTATTAGAAAAAGAACTGAAGTTAGGACAGCCTTGGATGTGTGTGTGTGGTCTTTATATCTAACAAATAAATGACTTAGAAGCACCTGAAGCATTAGGACAAGATCTCCAAGGAAATTTCCAGAACTAGAAGCAACTGATATTTATTCACTGAGCTACTTATTTTCCACAAAGCAAATAGCTGAGTTGAAGTAAAAAGCCCATCAAGAGTTGCTTGTCAAGCTGTTGTCAGGAGAGGGAATTCCTGACCTGGAGGTGGGAGGAGTGCTCTCTGCAGGCATTTAAAGTACATTTTTCATGGAAAGGTAGTGACCCTGGTACACAGGTAAAATTACACCACACAGAGGTGAGGTTAGCCTGCCTCTTCTCCCCCTGGATGTCTCCAAGATTCTTTATAAAGGCATTTTTCTCACAGGAAATTGGAAAACCGAAGCCTGCTCAGTAAGTTTCTTGCCTTCTATGGTTGCTTGGCTCTGGCTGCAATTGAGGTAACCAGCATTTCACACCTACAGTTTTTTAATGATACTCTTAAAATCCCTGTCAAAAATCACTCTGTGACTTTGCTAATCACTATTCTAATGGCTGCATTTCACCTTAGAGGTGGCTGGATTTCTGTAATGCTGGGACCAGTCTTCCCTTGGTGCATTCACAAAGCAAAATCCCTCAAAATTGTCAAAACAAAAGAGACATAAAAACTGGAGGCAGTTTTTAATCTCTGTAAAATAAATTCTCAAAGTGTTTTAATTCATTCTACAAAGCACAAGACCAGCACAATTACAACAGTTTATTGTATAGTAGACCTGGAATACAGTTTGCTTCAGGATTTTCTTGTGATTCACCTAACTGGGATTTGGAGTGCTTAATTCCATTTCTACTACCCTGATACTCCTATCAGCTATTTTATTTGCTTCCCAGGAATGCAGAGCATTCTTAGTAGCTGTTTTATAGAAACTCTTGCTGCTCCACTGCCTCACAACAAAAAGTATTTTTGACAAAACCCTGTTGTGTACAAGAAAAGCATTTACCTCCAGATGATCAAACCCACGGGAAGACGTGAGATATTTTTTCAGTATATTTGCCTTCCTCTGTTCAGCCTTTCTGTGGGGTGTTATTTTTGATAATATTCTCATGCTCAGGCCACGGGAATTTGTACTTTGGCTCATTTCTGAAAACAGAAGTTGCATGAGGGCTTGAGGGAGCCTGAGCTAAGGTGAATGACCATTTGACCTCTGATTTATGCTGTAACAGGAGCATTAATGCCCTTTCCAGGTAATCCATTAGTCTTATTTTCATATTATGCTTCCATAAATCTTTGCAATAGCTTTTCTAAAGATGAAACACTATGCAGCCTCTGTTGAGAAAATAATAGGAGGTTTGCAAACCATGGCCAGTGGAAACACCATCAATCCACATATCAGCTCAGCAATGTTTTTACTGAAATTGTCCACAGCTGGGTGATTGGAGTGCAATTTATTTTCACAAGCCATCATTTCAGGCAGTTTCAGATGGCTTTTTATGGACATTAGTGACACTGCCCTGTGTTAATTGCAGGCAGTATTTTTATTTGTTGTATTTCTGTGCTGCTATTCACAGGTGGGGACCTGTTGGAGGGGTCACCCCAGGATCACAGCCTGGCTAAGGCTGGGAGGGACCTCTGGAGATTTCCTAATCCTCTTTCCAGCCCAGCCCAAAGTCAGACAGAGCAGGCTGCTCACAGATGCCTTCAAGTCAGGTTTTTGGTATCTCCAAGGATGCAAAACCCAAATCCCCTTTGCACAACCTGTTCCAGGTTTGGCTGTCCTCACAGTGAAAAGGTTTTTTTCTTATGTTTAAATGGAATTTCCTGCATTTCAGATTGCTGAGATGGCCTCCTCTGGCTCCATCTTCCTTCCTACCCCTGACAGGTATTTACACATTCCTGCAATGTTCACAATTGCCATCATCAGAGGATAAACTGTAAGGAAAGAAAATAACTGGAATTTCAGTTGCTTTAGCCTCTTCCTGCTTCACTGATTTGTTCTACCTCTTATGGAGCAATTTTACATAGCAGTACTGCCTGCAGACCTGAAACAGGCTGGAGGCTCCTCTGGGCTGGAGGAGAATAACAATTCTTCATCTTCTATTCTGTGGAATAAACAGAATTGTAGCACAGATTGAATTAACCTCTGAGAATAAAGGTAGAGTTCCACTCTTTATGCCTTTATGGCAATGAGAAGTTCCTGTGTCCTTCTCACCAGGTTGACAAACTCACAAATAAGAGGAGCCTCAATTTCCCCTCTGCACAAGGAAGATTTTGACAATAAAATAACACCTTTCCCCATGAAATTTTAAATTGTCTATCAGAATAATATATTTAAATTCAATTTATAAATGTGTTAAAATAGTAAAAAGGCAAAGAAAGGTTTGGTACCAGAAAATAAGGAACAGAGAGGGAACTTGATGTATTTTAGCAGCTTACTCACTGTCCTCCACCCCCACAGTGTGATGAGGGAGAAAATAGGAAGAATTTGAATGGAAAAACTTGTGGGTCAAGATAAAGACAAGAGAATAATTTATCAAGTACTGCTGAAAGGAAACCAAACTCACCCCAAAGCTTTTCTTTTCCAGGCTGAACAACCCCAGCTGTGGCAGCCTTTCCTGCCAGCAGAGCTGCTCCATCCTCTGCTCATCCTGGAGCCTCCTCTGGGCTCTCTGCAGCAGCAATGCAAGAACAGGAGGGATCTTGGTGGATAAAAACAGGAATATTCAACTCTTGCTACAAAGGCAGCCTGGCCAAGTTGTGTGATTTACAGAACTTTGAGCTACTTAACAAAATTATTTTCCTTTACTCTTCTGACAAGTCTCTGCTTGTACTATCTACTTCAGTTGTTTTGCAGAAGTGCAGCAGCTCAGGGTCATTAGAAGCAGCAGGGCAAGACCAATAATGACCTCACAGCTGCATCGTACAGGCTGTAAGGAAAGCAGAGAGTTTGTATCTGAAACCCTGAACGTTTCACATAATGAATCAATGTTCTAGTGCAAGTCTGCATTTTAAAAACTGAAAAAAAAATCCCTGCTTTGGCACACATGACACTGAAACTTTGAATTTCACCATTACTTCAAAGGCATTCACACATATAACAGGAAATAATTCTGTGCATATTTAGTGAGGATTTATAGCAAGAGTCATCACTTCTGTTCTCTGTATCATCACAATATTCATCACAATGAATTTTAGTCTAGACAGTTTTTTTTCTCATGATTAAAAATGTTTATTCATAAAATAATTTAGTTTCACATTTGGGAACGTTGTATAATTCATTTGCATTAAATAACAGTTTTAGTGGCTTTAAAAAGGAAACAACTCTACTTATTTTCTGTATACACATCTCTTACAAAAGGGCTTGAATATTTGGGTAGCTATCATTTACTGCTGCTACCACCTTGGATTTCAGTGTAATTTATCAGGCTTCGTAAAAGTATTTCTGTAATACCTTGATTAAACAAACATGTCATTGCTAGATTAATCAGAGCTTTCATAATATTTCCACAGAATATTCATTTGAATTAGGACTGGTTTTAATGAAGATACCTTCATGATCAACGACTGCAATAGGCATTTAATAAAACAACCAAATACTTGACTGCTTTTTCTCTGTGCTTAGACATTATTGCAGCTCTTGCTGACTAGATTAGAAGTGGTGTTAAGGAAGATTTAGATTAATGAAACAACATGTATAGTCATGGGAGAATATATTAATAGAAAAACCACACAGTCATCACACAATCTGTTCTTGTACTTGCCCATTAACACAGATTTATTGTGTCTTGACACAAATGAGTGCAAGTGTGCTTGACTCTAAAGGCTTGGACCAAAGATTCTTGACATCAACAGAAAACTCATGACTTTAAAGAGCTTTGCAGCAGAGTTTATATCATCTGTGAGACAAACCTCCTGTACAAAAAGATATTCAGCATCAGGTCTTCTAATTTAGACTCCAACTATTATCCTTCAAACCAGGGTTTATGCTAAAAGCAGATCTGATAATTAATTCAATTGGACACCTGGCTCTTTCCAGGGTACCAATGGTCTCTGCCTGTTCAGAACAAGGCTGGAGTCCAGGAGATCCAGACACAGCCCTGTAATACTGGTGGCACGTAGGGACACCAGGAATGAGGTTACAGCCTGTTCCCATGGGGAAGAAACACACCCTGTTGAAGAAATAAACATCCCCCAGAACAAGGATGCTTTTGAAAAATTTAAATATACACAGACAAAGCCAAACTTCTGGTTTGAATCAATCTATACCTTAATTCCTTGTCCTTTCCATCTAAGAAGGCTTCACACCCCAGTTAAGGCTCTTTTTTAGACCAAAGACTGTGCTTTTGTTAATCTGTAGTAACTGGGCATGTTTATAGCCCTGTTTAAGCCAGAACAGCACTCAGAGCTGTGGTGTGGCCTCTGCTGTCTCAGTGATCCAGGGCAATATGAAAGTTGTTGCAAATGGATTTTGACAGGTGGTGCTGTACAGCGATTCTGACCATCAGCCCCAGATTTCCCACAAGCTCTGAAGCACAGCCAGCACCAGAGCACCCATTTTTACTGACCCAAAACAAAGGACAGCTTTTTCTTACTCTTCCTGATACTTACACAGGTTCAGATCACAGAACTCTGCAGTACTTCTGTATTCAAGTTCTTCTCTTTTCAGGAGAAGTTGCCCTGCATGCCATGTAACTGCAGCACTCAGCATGGCTGGGGAACTGGATTTGGACTATGAATAGGATACAGTCATCCTGAATATTTTCCCAGTTAATGATCTGTATTAAAATAAACCTGCAACTTCATCCATTAACTCTCCTCGCTAGAGAAGAAGGGAAATGCAATCAAAACAGAAAAGAAAAGAATAAGTTTTGGCTTTAGGGCATCATTGTTCTAGCTTAGCTATGCCATCATCTAAAATCAGGAAACTACCAACATTCAAGGACTGTAAATCACTTTAAATGGTGAGTAACATCATAGACTTGGGTGTCAATCTTGCTTCATATTTTTATTCCAAAGGCCTTATTTTCAGCCACTGTAATTCACCTCTGAGTGCCTTAGGTGAAGTCTTCTCAGTGTGAAAGCATTTACCTTTGACCAGATGGAAATACTCACTCATCGCTGTCAGATTTGTCTCATCTTAAACACCACTGTGAAAAGATGAAATGAGACTGCCCTCCATTCAAACTCTCCTATCCACTTCTCTTTGGCTTTCTTAGTAAACTTTGAAGAAGACAATTGCTTAACTTACTTTTTAGTAATTCATTATATACAAATATTTTGGTGGCCTTTTTCTTCTCCTCCCCCCTGCTCCAAAAAAACAGTGCTGGAAATTACTGTGTGCTTGATTTTTTCCAATGTACTCATTGCAAATCTTTAATTCATTGATCCCTTCTCCAAGCAGTGGTAAATTAAGACATATTTCTCTATTACTTTCTGTCACTTTTAGCTACAGATAAATATCTAAAGAGCTTGAAACTGATGGTCCTAAACACCAGATGAGGATCTTTCTGCTAATGGCAGGGCTGTTTGCTCTCACAAAGGCATGAGACACCCAGATTTTGGCAAGAGGCTGCCATGTACCCACAGGCTGATGTAAGGAACTCCTCATTCCAGCCAAGCAGGACCCACTCTGAAGGTGCTGCTGGCATCACCTGAGCTGGGACCAAGGTCCCTCCACAGCTGCTCCCCCCAAACCCAGCCCACCCCAGCCTTCCTCACCAGCTCAGCCCCAGGATTCCTATGGCAGAGTCTCAGATGGCCTGATCCTCAAAATAATTTAATCTTGGTGCAACAACTTAATGACTAAGCCACAGCCTGAGCAGGTGCCTGAGTGTTGGTAAGTGCTGGCTGATCCTTAAATGTCTGTTCTGCTGCCACTTTGTCCTTCTGATGGTATCATAGCTGATGGCTGCTCCTGCCTTTCCCTCTCTTCCAGCAGAGCAGGGCACAATCCACAAATGGCAGTGGACTGGGGAGCCTGGCCCCAAACTGCTCACATCTGCCTTTATCCAGAAAGAACAACAAGACACACTTGTTAGCACAGAGCAGAATCAAGCACATGATGCCAAAATCTGGTGTCCTGGGCCTGGGCAGCACAGGTTAGCCAGATTCATTCTGAGTTTAAAGTGAATTTTAAGTTAGAGTGAGTGTATAAGGATGAAAAATCCAGTCTAGATCCCATTAAACTACCTACTAGCCTTGTTTTCAGTATCTTCCTGCAGCATTTCACAGAATCACAGAATAACATGAGTTGGATATAAGAAGAACCAAGAAGAGCTCACCAGCATTATCGAGTCTGACTCCTGTCCCTGCAGACCCCCCCAGCAATCCCCCTGGGCATCCCTGGAGCGCTGGCCAAAGGCTCCTGGAGCTCTGGCAGCCTCCTGCCCATCCCTGGGGAGCCTGGGCAGTGCCAGCACCTCTGGGGGAAGCAGAACCTTTCCTGATCTCCAGCCTGAGCCTGCCCAGCTCCAGCTGTTCCCTGGGTGAGCAGAGATCAGTGCCTGCTGCTCCTCATCCCTCACAAGGAACCTGCAGCCCCCCTGAGCTCTCCCCTTGGTCTTCTCTTCTTCAGCTGAACAGATCAAGCTGATCAGCTCAAGAGATCAGATCAATCATTTATTTCACAGCCATTCCTCATTCAGTTCCTTCCAGACCTTTCCCCATCCTCATCCTCCTCTAAGCCAGTTGAAGATGTAGCAGTAGCTGACGGCTTCCCATCCAGGGAATTTGCATTATTTAGGCACAGACCTAAACTGGGGACTACCCACAACAGCTGGGTGAGATCTGGCAAATTTGCATCCAGTTCCTGCTGCAGGAGAAGCAGTGCTGGCAGGGAAGAGCAGGTTAGCAGGCTGCCAACACCACTGGTGGTGAAAGGATCACATCGACAGCAAACTTCCTCCTCTTCCTCCCCAGAGCCCAGACACAAAGCTCAGGGACCAAAGGGAAGCAGAACCTTCTCTCAGCAGAGGTCTGGCACCTTCAGACTTTTAAGAAGCTCCAAGTCTGCTTGCATGGAGTTGCTTCAGAGCCCAGGAGTTCTCAGGTGTGCAGGAGAAATGAATCAGGATTTCAGGAAACTGCTCTGCAGTGGGCAGCGTGAAGGGCTGGCAAATGCTTTTACAAAGGCATTTCATATTGATGCTACAGTTTCTCTCTGACATATTAATCCACACACCAGCAACTGAGAAATGAGACCTCAATTCCAGCTTGGATCATCTGGCCTGAGCTTCCACATGGATAAGAAGTGCTGTGATAGTTCTCTATAGCAGCTTAATTTCAAAATCGCTGAAGCCTGAAAGCCTCAAATGAGTTTTCCCTTTCTGAAACAGAAAATAAAACTTCAAGATCCAACTGTTGAAAAGCTTCCCTAAATCTCCTGGGAATCAGAGTGCAGTTTTATACAGCAATACCCATATTTCTTTCTATCATACCCATAATTCTTAATTAGAATAAAGCCTTAGCCATGTAAGATCAAATATGTTTTATATACAGCCTCTCTTACTGTTAATCTTAAAAAAAATTATATTTAAAAATCACTCTCTTCTATACAGAGTAGTCAGTGTCCTAAAGCACACAGCACATTGATAGTAAATATTGAATTTGAAGGGTGGAGGACAAAAATTTGAAGCAACCATCCCCTTGACCATTTCAAAGACAAGTCATAAGTAGAAATTGGAATGTACCAACACTAACCAACAGCAAAAAAAGGGATGGGCAAGGTCAGGCTATTTCTAGATGCAGCATTTAAACACTGGTTTAAAGGAAACTTGAAAAAACTGCTCAGACAAGGCACAACAGAGTATTAAGAAATTAAAAAAGACTTAAGTAGAAAAAGGCTTTCCCCACAGGGAGCATGAAAACAAAATTGATTCTGCAATTGACCCAAGATATTTAAATTGACAAAATTAAACCTAGTGTGTCCTCAGGAAAATCATGTTCTATAGTTTTCCAATATTAGTGTATTGTCCAATTATCCTTCTAAAGATGCATTAATCACCATTTTACCCAAATGCTTTCCAAAAATCTGGTTATCAGCAGCACTCCCACATGGAGCTGGCTCAGGTCAAAGCCCCATTTATTTTAATTGCTCAGCTATCCTGGTTCCAACTGGTTGTTTAGCAAAGAGTATAATAAAAAAAGAATAAGTAGTTGGAAAGTTCTCTCTCAGCAATTTACATTGAGGGGGTTTCCTCAGTTGGGTGTGGCTTTATTTTCACAGCTCTTGATGGATTTGTTTTCCACATTTCAGAGTCACATCAAAATCCAAATATTATTAGCTGCTGTATATCCTGCAGCAAAGGATTTCAGTGCTTTACTAGGTAAATGTTAAATTTTATTATATTTTAAATGAATATATGAGTACTGATGAGGAATGTTCAGCTCTGTCCCCTCAGTCTGTCTGCATTCAGTCTGTACTTTAAAAAAGAAAATTAATGTCTTTTTTAAAGAAAATTAACTTTACCCAACTTTGCATGTGTTTAAAAATCTGTTACTGCTGTGCAAGAGTAGCTTCAAGAGTAGGCAAAATACAACATTTTTGACTTTAACAAAGGGTAACACCTGAACAAGGTGAAATGACTGGTTTTCACACTGATTTATGCTTTGGCCTTTAGTTTGAGAAATTCCTGTTATACCTTGAATTGCCTGAAGATGGTACTGGCATCACACAGACCTTCCTGCCAGCTCCAAAGCAGCACAGCTCCAACACCTCCTCTTGTCATCCTCAGTGCAGAGCTGAAACCATCTCAGGCAGCTGCTCTGAATATTTTAATCCTGTTTCTTCTCTAATTTACAGTAATTTAAATATAAAATAATAAGTTCTTCATGGTACATTATTGTGCAAATAGCATTTAATGAACCTATTTTTCTGCAGCTCGAACTTAGCTTTCCAGATTGAGCATTGCTACAGGTGGGAAAATAATGGGTGTTTCAGTTCTGTATCCAAACCTTGAAAAATGAGGAGTGGCCTGGTGGATTTTTAACAGAACTTGAGGATGGAAAAGGAGAGAGAAAATGGTGAGGGGAAAACCATCCCTGCCTTGGGGCAACCTGCAATGCACCACTTAGCACAAAATAAACTATTTAATGCAAGAAACATGCACAAAAACATTGAAAAGTGTTGTTTTGAGGAAGAAATTAAGAAATACTTAAACTGAAAGTATTATTTTTTCATACAGTTTTTTTACTTTAAAATAGATGATGAAACACTAACCTCTTGCTTATTTCTGGAGAGGTTTACTGAATTTTTTACAAAAGAACTAAATCCTTATTTAGCAGCTGGAAAACTGAGAGGAGTGGTGAAGATCACTGGAGATATATATATATATTATATATATGTATGATGCAGGTTTCATATAAGTTATGGATAAAAGACATAATTTAGAGTCAACTGATGTCACTGAGCTTAAATGGCTTTAGATTTACATTTTTCATCTTTCATATTTTCAGTCTTTATATAAACTTGATAATTTTAACCTTTATTTTTTTATATAATTGACTGATATGCCAACCAAATGTGAGCTTGTGTTAAGGCAAAAGAAATCCACCAAAAATAAAATAAAAAATAAAATCCTGAATGTCCTAATCTTTCAATAATGAAATGTAAAGGATTTTTGTTTAAAGTAAAAAAGAAAAGAAAAAGATTTGTATGTGCCAGGCAGCATCCTGGAGTCTAATGGGAAATCTCTTTTTAATGCTGCTGGAGACAAATGATACAAGGCCTTGAGTGACAGACTGTGTTCACCTTGTGCTGAACACTGAGAGTGTGAGGCAATATTCTAATGTCTGCTCAAATGAGTGAACAGATTTGTTTGGATCAAGATGCTTTTTGTGCTGTAAAATGTCTCATTTTTTGGTATCAAAGATGATTTTGTTCATGCACACATGATGCTGAATAGAAAAGCCAAACAAACCAACAATCCAACATATCAGGGGATGGGGCAGAGAAGGGAAAATTTATGCACATTTGATAAGCTTCTACTCTGGTGGCAATGAAAATTCACCTTGGAAAGAACAACTGTATTAGAACAGAGAGCAGAATAGACTGATTTAATCCAAAACACCTAGGGAAAGAAAACCCCAAAACTAAAGCTGATTCTATAGATTATGATCTCCACTGGCTTCAGGGACTTCACTGGACACTGAATAACCCATTTACATATAATGGCCAATTTTTTCCACTATAAAGCCAAAAATGCACCATAGCATAGATGTATAATAAAGACTTAGGAACATTTCCTTGGCTGGATGGGATCTAGGGCAGGGATTGTTCCCTGGCAGGGTGGGCAGGCCCTGGCACAGGGTGCCCAGAGCAGCTGGGGCTGCCCCTGGATCCCTGGCAGTGCCCAAGGCCAGCTTGGACATTGGGGCTGGGAGCTCCTGGGACACTGGGAGCTGGCCCTGCCATGGCTGGGGTGGAATGGATGGGCTTTAAGGTCCTTTTCAACCCAAACCATTCTGGGATTCCATGATTCTCTGAAGTCCTGAGAAAGCAGTCATGGGATCGAATTGTGGATCTTCCAAATTAGGAGTAAAATCAAGAAAAGACATGTAAGCCTTTACAGGTTGGTTTTTGAGTACCATCACACAGAAACACACATAAAACCTTCCCCTCCTGAGGTGACCCCACAGACCAGAAATAAAAACCCATAAAATTAATTGAGCTCCCCATGAAACTTGGAGGAAGGGTCAAAATTATATTATTTCTCCCAGTTCAGTAGTGAGACACACCATTACAAAAACCAGCCAGAAAACAGACCTTGACCTTTCCCCAATCCAGCTCTCTGCATCAATTTCCACTTCAGCTCTATTTTCATAAAGATTAAACAAAAGAACTGGATGGCAACTGCATCTGCTGCCAAATCTGGAGCCAACAAAGTCTGAGATTACCCCTTAGCTACTGAATAATTACCATCCTTTCCTATAGCAGACCAAATATCTGAATATGCTTCTGTGGTCATAAATTTTTGCATTTTTGTCCATATTCTCTATTTTCCAGTTCTTCTGTGTTACTGAAGGAAACAAATCTTTTCCATTTGAAGGAGGACAATGCCAAAATGGCAACATCATGGTTTCACTTGCAGTTATAAGTTTTATAAGTTTTGAGTACCCCAGTGGGATTCTGAATGGTAAGGGTTTTTTTAAAAAAATATCCTCTTGGACCAATTATTAATTGCCCTGATTTAAATACTTCCTAATGATCTTTTATGTCCTATTGTAAGAATCATTTTACCACCAGAATCTTTCATCTTTCCTTCTTTTTATGTGACCTGAAATCTGTTCTTCAGCAAAGAACACATTATCTCTATCACTATTTTCTTCTTTTTTGTGAATTTATATCTTTTGATGATGCTTTTGTTTGCTTGCATCTCCTTTGAAATTTGAATTCTTGGTCACTGATTGTTGTGATGTAGCTTCAGCTCAGCTGCACTTCATATTTTTCTGAAAGACAGGTAACAGAATAGAATGGTTCAGTGTGAACTACAAAGATTATTTGCTGTTCTTTGCAACATGTGTCCAAAAAGTCTTCTCAGAATACTTGTTTGTTTAAATGATGATTGAGGGGTTTTGTTATTGCATTTTCCTAAATAGGAATTTCATCTTTTCAGACCATGTGTGCTTCAAATGGATCAATTCAGGAAGAATTTATCTGACTTATTGATATATAATATATATAATAGCTAGAAATAGCTCTGATGTCCCGTGCTTTTGTGATTTGTCTGGAGGCTCTCCACAGAGGACAGCATAGAAAGGAGACCTCTGCTTTTGTTACAATACAAGAATGCACATCCTTTTCCTTTTCCTTTTCCTTTTCCTTTTCCTTTTCCTTTTCCTTTTCCTTTTCCTTTTCCTTTTCCTTTTCCTTTTCCTTTTCCTTTTCCTTT
>NC_031780.1:17293917-17296864 GCF_001522545.3 Parus major | reverse complement strand
CCTTCCCTTTCCCCTTCCCCTTCCCCTTCATGGCTGCAGCCAAAGCAAACTCTTCATTTTTGGGGTTCCTTTTGGCACAGGCCATTGGGAGTTACTCCCTGCACAGCTGTTACTCCACACCACTACACATCTGTCCTATTTAGGATAAGGGTGCCAGAAAGAAATCACGACTTTGCAGGGGAAAAACACAGTGCAAGGCTCAGGTGAATGGATGCAGAAGGACACTGGACACTTAATACACTTAATTACATTGCAGAGTTAGAGCACTGATGGAGGCTGGCAGCCAGAACAAGGAGGTTCTGAGACCTGCTGTCAAGGAACTGCCAAGAACAGAGATAAATGACATAATTCCTAATTTCTGACCACATTTAAGCTGTGTGATGTTCTTATTAAGCTCAGACTTTTTACCTATTCCTTATTTCTTCAGTAAAAGAAGGTAATGAATTCCTTCTTCAGTAAAGCAGGTGAGTCCATGGGTTCTGAGCAAGACCCAACAGACTTGTGGAAAACCCTTAAGGTTGGAAAAGCCCTCCCAGCCCACGGAGTCTCAGCTGTGCCCGATGCCCACCTTGTCCCCAGCCCAGAGCTCTGAGTGCCACCTCCAGCCCTTCCTGGGACACCTCCAGGGATGGGCACTGCAAAGCTCCCTGGGCAGCCAAGGCCTGAGCACCTTCAGTGAAAAAAGGAAGTATGAAGCCTCTCACAACAAATAATGCACATTTTCCCAGCTCTGAAATTTCTCTGTTTAATCTGTCTTGTGTTGACTGATTTCAGTCCTTATTCCCTAACATCCCTTTCTATTCCCTGCAATTTCATAGGTGCTCAGTAATTCCCAGTTTCTAACTCTGTTATGGGCATCGTGGGATTGAGAGCCTTTGTGTGTACATTTCTGTACACAATTTTTTTTCTTACACATTCTTGTGCTGTAAGTCCAGCACAATTTGCACCTGCTTGTACAGTTGACTGAGCTAAGAAATCTACTCTCTGTTCTCTCATCTGGAAACCAAAGCCAACCACTCAGAAAAGGCAAGACGAATCTAAACAAAAGTTCTGGAGTTTCATATCTCCCTAGAAATCCATCCTAAAAATTATTTTGCTCATGGAAGCTGGGTTGCATAAATTACAGCTAGACTTCTTCTTCTGGCTGTAATTGCTGATTTCAGCCAGGTCAACAGAAGCATTTCTCACTGATTTTTATTTTATCCAACATGTGTAAATTCTAATGGCCAGTTAATTGGCAGCGAGGTTTGAATTCTTATTGATGTACTGAAAACACCCAAGACTGTAGGATTCCCCTCCATGTTTTTTCAAAAGTGGTTTATTTATGTGGTTTAAGTAATGCATCTGCATCCAGGGATGCATTCTAAAAATTCTCCAATTACCAAAAATTGTTTAAAAGAAAGCTATAGCCCACGTTTCTTTTACCTTATTATTAAAACTAACAGTAATGTTTGTACTTACAGCAGTGCAGAATTTTTGTAGCTTTAATTTTTAAGCTCATCCAGCTCTTTACCTTTGTATGTGTTGCACAGTAATATTATTCTTGGCTTGGTTTATAGCTTCATGAAAATTATACAAGCTACTTTAGTATTCTTTAGTCCTTAACAAGTGAGACTGGGAATTGAGGAGTAATCACTGATGGTTATCTGCCTTTCCTATTTAAAAACAATAATGATGTTCACTCATCCGGAACAAGGACTTTAATTAATCATTGTAGTAATGCAGACTGAAGTCCCAGTGTTACTATTACTGACATGTAACAGTAATATTAAGTCTTGTTTAAATGCTTTTATTCTGCAAAATAAATCTTTGTATCAAGACCCAATAATTTAGTATAATTAAAATATAGCCCCATTATTCTAGTTCTTACAAAATTTTCAATCAGGTGTATTATTTTTAGGCAGGTATTGTTTTTATCCTGTGGGAGCTGACAATTACACTGTTTAAAGGAAATGTTTTCAGGCAGTGCATAAATATTTTTATATGTGTTCTGTCTATGTATTTTCCTTATATATCTATTTAATTCTTATATTAAGAGACAAATTTTTCCTTCTATAAGTATTTTTACTCTATTTTTCAATGTACATCTGAATTCCACAAAGTGTAGCTTAACCTCCAGGTTTGTTCCTCTGGGTTTAAGATTTCCCTGTTTTAATGGGCATGGGAAGAACCCAACTTTGTGCATTCCCTCCCAGACTGAAATTCAATCTATACCTTATACTTAGATTTGGCTACTAACTGATAGCCAAGTTAGATTGAAAGCTACCCAGTGCATCTTTTTCCATGTGAATAATTCAGATGAAGTGACTAATTAAATTCTAGAGGGAAGTACACAGCTATTTACACTGCTGCCTCAGAGTTCCCATCACAGTGGCCATGCACACATCTCCCTGCTCTGGCACATTTCAGAACATATCCCCAGGTTGGGAACGCTGCACAAGGAGGTGCTGTGCAGCTGAATTCTCTGGAGAGCAGGAATCAATTGTTCAAGGATTTAAACGGCAGTTTCTAAGGAAGACAGGAGACAAAACCAAAAGGAAATGTGTTTCTGCAGCAGCCTGAAATGTAAAGGGCCACATTCCACATGCACTCTGCCCCATACAGTGTCATACTCTGAAGGCAATGAATTATAGAGTGTTATTGGGGTGTTTTGACACCTCTTTAGTTGGACTCCACATATATTTATTTTTTACAGGATTTGATACTTTTTTTTCCCTCAAGCCTTGTCACAGCTAAAGGAAAACATTGGCTAGTACCAACTTTGCTTTCCATCCCAGATTTTTCACAGTTCTCGTGTAACATTCTGGTCCTGCCAATAGAAGAGTGAGTCAGCAAGGCACAGAGATGACAGTGGTAAAATGAAAATGAAAAATAAAATCGAAATGGAATGAAATGAGAAAAAAGAGAAAGAAAAGAAGAAAATAGAAAAGAAGAAGAGAGAAAAGAA
>NC_031780.1:17266576-17293543 GCF_001522545.3 Parus major | reverse complement strand
AAAAGAAAAGAAAAGAAAAGAAAAGAAAAGAAAAGAAAAGAAAAGAAAAGAAAAGAAAAGAAAAGAAAAGAAAAGAAAAGAAAAGAAAAGAAAAAAGATGAAGGAAAGGTTCTTAGGTTTCTGTTAGGTGACACAGCATTCCAGAGCCAGGGACTGTGTTTTGCATTCCAGGCAGTTGTGGACAAATCTCTCGACCTCTGAGCTTTCTCTACCAAATTAGCAATTGTGGATGCTGACTTTTCCCTCCCTAGATCATCAGGTCGCAAACACAGGTATAAATCAGTGCCTGTTAGGCACCTTGGTAATGGAGAAATCAAAGCACTAAGTATTTGTCTAGCTGGGTAGAAACCTGGTATCAAGCTCTCAGCAGGAAAATTGAATTTGACTTTTAATGAGGAGATTTGGATAGGTGGTCCAGTTTTGAACTTAAAAACACTGAGAAACACTTTCCAAGTGTATTTTTGTCCTTTTAATTAGAGCCTTTTCTCATTTTTCCAATTCCTTTCAACAACCCTCTAATATTTTTTCAGCCTTGCCTTTTGAGGGGCAGGCACAAAGTGAGGCAGATATACTGAACAAGGGGATATCAAAGCCTGAATTTCCCCTGTCACTTTAACCACATGAAAGCTCTCCAAATGTATTCCCTTGCTCCTCTTAGTGGTTTGTATAATGAGATCAGTGGAAGTGAACACTAACATCTCCCTGTTCCATTTGCAGCTGCTGGGAGCTGAAGGATAGCTGAGCTATGGTAATTATTCTATTTGAAAAGGGAATATTTGCTACTGCATTCTTTTTTACAGGTTTCATTATTTTTTATTATTTTTTTTAATGTTCTGACAGTGTTCTCAGTTTTGGGGAGGAAAGGGAGGAAACAGAAGAGCACTAGAAAGGGATGATCCCTGCCTCGAAAATTTAAAATCTGATGAGAAAGAAAGAGGACAGAACTAACTGGTGGTCTCAGAGGACAGTGAAAAAATTATGATAGAGTAAGGAGGAAGGAAAGCCTGTGGTTGCTTATCAAATCAACTTTATCTGGAGCTCTGATCCCACAATAACTTTCACCAGTCTTCAGCTCTGGAACCAGTAAAGCTCTGCAAGAATCAGAGAATCCCAGAATGGGTTGGGTTGAAAGGCACCTTAAAGTTCACCTCATCCCACCCCAGCCATGGCAGGGACAGCTCCAAACCCCAATGTCCAGCCTGGCCTTGGGCACTGCCAGGGATCCAGGGACAAGGTGGCTCCTTGTCTCAAATATTCCACACATGCTCAATGCTCTCCCTGCAACATCCTGTATAAAGCATCTCTTCACATGATAATCTTCCATACATATAAAATGATTGAAGTCTTTCAGATATGTTTCACAGGTAAAGCCATGATAGCAATAAAACAGTGCAGAAAAGAGCTCCCAAACCTGACATAAAATTGGTTTTATTTGCTGTAGGCTGCACACATACTGCTGTGATGCCACTCCAGGCTATAGAAACTGCTGCTTCTTCACAAGTATGGAAAGTTTATGCAAGAATGTGCAGTGCTCCTAGACAACATGCAAATAATTTTCCTCAGAAGAGCTTTTTTGTTTTATGATACGTGGGTTTTTATGGAAAAGACAAAATACACAGACCTTCCCTTTGAAAAATTCTGGCTGAGAAGCAATACAATTATTTTTATTTTTATACAGATATTCTTCTCCATACAGAGCAGCCAGGGGGTGTGTCCTTTTAACATATTATTTTCTCTAATAATACCCAATTTTGAGAGGCTTACTCCCACTCCTGGGCAGTGCAGTTGTTAGTACCTCTTCAGGAATCAGTATGGCTTAATCTCACTTCTGCAGGAGAGTATCATTAGAGCTCTTTGAATGTTTTATTTTTTGATTCAGGTACAGAACCAGGCAATAAAAACTAAGAAAAACTATGCAGATCAAATTAAAACTAAAATTTGCCACTTTTTCTCCATCAATTCTAGAACTTCAGAAGTTTAATTGATTTTGTTTTGCAACTTGAAATGACCCCATTTTGTTTCAGGGATCTCTTTGAAAAACAAAGAAAAACAAAGAGGTAAAATTCTTATAGTGTGGGTACATGAAATTCTGTACTTTATTGTTGGCTCAAAAGTTAGTCTAAGGCAGAGTAAGAGAGGATATTGAATCTAAATCATCATCTTTAGGGAATTGTCAGCCTTGTTGATTTTGTCTCTGCTTGACTAATTATTTTATCTCTGAATACACTTTTGCTCAAGTCTGCATGTAGCTGGCACTAACTGAATTCAGGGAAGGAATCCAGAATGAAACTACAAAAGTTCTTGTAGGAAAGCTGTAAAGAAGATTTACACTGATGAGGCAAATGCATGAACAGGTAACATGTTCAGCTAACAGCTGAGCTTGGCCATCCAAATAGATATAAATGTCAAATAATCAAGAGATCTGTCTCATTTGGGAGCCTCAGTGAGTTAACTTTTCAAAAGCTGACTGGCATCACCTCACAGCCTGAGAGTGATGTTGGAATATCTCCTTGTGGCATTCCATGACCACGTTTTCCTCAGAAATCTCTCTTAGCAGCATTTTAATATTTTAAATCAGAGAATTCAGACAATTAAGAACATTGTGAATTCTTCTCTAATTACAGCATGAGCTAAGAGGCATCTGGGTGCTTAACATATGATAACAGGGCAAAGAGGGCATGGCAAAGAGCTTGGAATGGAGTATTTGAGGAAATGTATTGTTTTGGGGGAGCTTCTGTTAATTAAACCTGCAAACAAACAGACATTAGGAAATGCATACACCTTTCACCTTCCATGGAATCAGAGGATGGTTTGGGTTGGAAGGATCATTCCATCTCATTCCCTGCCACGGAAAAACTCCCAAATTTAGGCACAGGGGAAAATTTGAATTGTTTCTAGTGTTTGTTGATGAGCTGTTGGTACCTGCGAATGCACCAGCACTTGTTAGTTCATTTAAATATAGAATAGAAAAAGCCCTTTTCATTTTTTTTGGTAAATGTTTGATGCACTATGTCATTTAACATAGTCACAATAAAAAAATAAAATTGATCAAACACTGAAATAGTTGCTTTGTTTGCCAGTCAGAGAACAATGCCAGTTGTCAGCATTTGAATTATTATCGAGCCATTTGACATGTGTACAGAAAAGACTGTGCATTCTTCACTTGCCTTCTATTGCATCAGCAAATAGAATTACTTAATAGGATTACTATTGAGCTATATTGTACATTTCTATTTCAGTTACAGTCTTTGTACATTGCCTCTCTTTGTACTTTTCACATGTAACTATATTATTGAAAAAAGAAAAATAAAACATTGAAGTGCAAGTTGCTTCATTAAAAAAATATTTAAAAAATAAACCTGAACAATTATGGTAAAAGAAAACTCCACATGCTAAAATTTATTTTTAATTATTGCACAGAACCCAAGTTTCATAGATTGGTTTGACTTGGAATGGACCCTAAAGCTGATCTTGTTCCACCCCTTGCCACAGGCAGAGACACTTTCCACTATCCCAGGGTGCTCCAAGCTGTGTTCAGCCTGGCCTTGGACACTTCCAGGGATCCAGGGGCAACCACAACTTATATAAACACAAAACCTGTTATTTATGGTAGTTAAAAAAGATGGATCAATCAAATATATTATTTGAAAGATCACTGTTTCTATTGGTTGGAGCAAAAGGAAATCAGGGCAAAAATGGGATGTTGTTCGTGGGGAGGAGCGAAAACTGAAACTGTTTGACAGTGAATGGGCACAGTGTGAGGGATGTTCCTCTCAGGATGTCTGATGGTAGCTGTGTTTTGAAGCTGAAAGCTGATAATAGCTACCATTGGAATTTTTGGCAAATAACTTGTTGCAGCTGTAGCTGTTCACATGCACCATTATCTGCCAGGGCATATATGGAGAAAATTCCTGCCCTTAGCAGGGTATTTCATAGCTCTTCTGCTATAAAACTTACTACCCTAAGCTGTGAAAAATTTTCCAACTCTAAAGTATTTCCAACCCTCCAATAAAAACCAGTCCAATGTACCTATTGGAATTCTTCACAGTGGTTAGAAGCAACCATCACTTCTGTTTACAGTATAGGATTATAAATTATATTGAAATATCATTCAGTTAGAGACATTCTCCAACACTGCAAAGAGATGGATGGTCTCCAGGGTAAAGTTGTCATAAAAAGGAAAATCAAACCAGCTGAATAATACAATAAGTCTGTGTATCAAGCCAGCTCAACCAAGCAGTGATAAGAACTGTGGCAGGCTTTGAGAAGCTGGCTGACAGATTTCATTTGTCTGAGTTCAGATCCTGCCCTGGTGTCATGTGTCATATCCTCCCACCATCCCTTTGGTGTTCTACCAGCACCCCTCCAGGTGCTGTCAGGGGACTAGAAGGAGTCAGTCTGCCAGTTAAAATGCTTGAATGGATAATTCAAGAGTAAAGTAAAGAGCCCATTCCATTTATTTTTGGGTTTTTTATATGCCACAGAATTGATATATCTTTTGCATTTTGCTGTGTGATTACACATCTATTAAACTTCAGGGCACAAATGTGTAGTGCAGTGTTAAAATGGGACATTTGACATAAATAGCAATGAGAATGGAAAATGATTAGGTCCTGTGACAATAGCAAGAGTTATCTTTAAATCTGCATCTACTGATGCAACATCTGGAGCCACGTATCAGATATTACCAGTGTCCCTACAATTTAAACACAAAATCCTGTCCACCTGCACAAAATAGAAATTACCCTGTGTTCACCACAGTATATCCTCTGTGACTTCATTTCCTCATGGATTTTAACCCCTTTTTGCATTTACTCCACCAGGATCATTCAGGTTGGAAAAGCCCCCCAAGGCCACGGAGTCCCAGCTGTGCCCGATGCCCACCTTGTCCCCAGCCCAGAGCTCTGAGTGCCACCTCCAGCCCTTCCTGGGACACCTCCAGGGATGGGCACTGCAAAGCTCCCTGGGCAGCCCCTGCCAAGGCGTGAGCTCCCTTTCCATGGGCAAATTCCTGCTGCTGTCCAGCCTGAGCCTCCCCTGGCCCAGCCTGAGGCCGTTCCCTCTGCTCCTGTCCCTGTTCCCTGGCAGCAGAGCCCGACCCTCCCCCGGCTGTCCCCTCCTGCCAGGGACTTGTGCAGAGCCACAAGGGCCCCCTGAGCCTCCTTTTCTCCAGGCTGAGCCCCTTTCCAGCTCCCTCAGCCCCTCCTGGGGCTCCAGACCCTTCCCAGCTCCGTTCCCTGCCCTGGACACGCTGCAGCCCCTCCAGGGCTCTCTGGCTGTGAGGGCCCAGAGCTGGACACAGGACCTGGTGACTCATAAAGAGTTATATTTTACAGAGCTGTCTAATGCACATTCCTGAGTTAGTTCTGAATGAGTTTTGAGAAATAATTCAGATTACTAAAGCTGATATCCAGAGACATTTTGGTGCATAAATATCCAGCTGATGATTTACCCACCCTGCTCTGCTCTGGCTGCTCTGGATGTCCTGGTTACCCTGGTGCTTCCAAAGCAGCACCAGATACTCAGATCAGGTAGCTGCACCACACTGTGCACAAACACAGCTCAAGAACAGCTGTGCCCAGGTCTGGGAAGTCACCCTGGTGAGTTAAACACTTCAAACAATCCAATATAAATATATTTCCCACTGCTCCACCTCAGCAGGAGCTAGGGCTGGAGCATCATGAGCAGCAGTTGTCTACACAGCAGACACAGTCCCAAAATCCCAAAATCCACTTCTCACCATTCCGTGTCCTTCCAGCAATGAGAAAAACGTGAACAAATCCTCCTGTCAGGAACCTCAGGGCTTCAGGTTTTGAGCTTCAAGCTCCAGCAGACACAAATTTCCAACTCATTTGATACAGATTTCTCCCTCACATTTGCATATACAAAAGATATGTAAAACAATAAAAACTCCAATTAAAAATAAGTAATCAAAATAGCACATTTGGTGAGTAAAATTCAGCATCACACCTTTGATGTGAAACTTGTTATAATTTGAAAACCTAATCTAAAGCTTGCAACAGTTTCAGAAAGCATTCTTTATGACTACTGGATAGATATAAGTTTTAATTGTAAATTCTTTGCTTACAAGAGAAATCTTTGGACATTATCAACACCCTGAACAGAAATAGGAAAGGACAAATTACAGTTTAAAATTTAACTGCACTTTTATTTCAGATCAAGATGGAAGGTTTTTCATAGTGTTTGTGGTCTAGTCCAACAGGTTCCTAAAATCAAAGGAATAAAATTGAAGCCCAACATTATTGATAAAAAAAATATTTACATATATATCTCTCAGCAAAGGTCACTTTATAGCTATTGAATTGACAAGAATATTCTTTCCCATAGCAGTTCTAAGCTTTTTGATCATAGACAGATCTCTTGTAGGAGGTGGACAAAGGGCAAACATCCAAAAATTCCTGAGGTGCCAAGTGCACCTGAGCTGTGCATCACAATGGAGACAGCCCAACTGTAGAAGAAAAAATAATTCTAAAATTCCACTTCACGTCCAGTCAAGACACAGGCTTCTACAGTTTCATTTTTATTAATTTTAAAATCTTTACCTTTCTATTTGTGAGCAAAAATAAAAGTGCATTTGAATGAAAATGTCTGGAAGGCAAGAAACCAGTAACTGAAGCTGCCTTTAATCAGCAGGTCTCAGGAATAAAACAGCTGCCAGAAAGCTGTTTCAGAGCACTGGAGTTACCAGTCCAGCCTGATGTCAGAATGCCTCTGGCTGTGCTGTTCTGACACATTGGTAATGTCTTCAACTTGTTAGCAAGGGTTGTATTAAATCATCTTGTCACCAATTCCAGCTTTTATCAAGTTAACTTAAACAAATCCACCACTTAAAATAGAAAGCATATTTTTTCCATAGAGTAAATCTGGATACAATATCTTTGAAATCTCATTTCCCTGTCTATATCTGGTACCAGACTTGTGTGTGGAAGACAGAAGAAAAGATAAGCACCTTTTTTTCTTTTTTGAATTTTAAAAATTATAAAATGCTAAAATGAAATTATTTTTTACTCCCAAACTTTAAAAGCACTACCTTTTAAATAATGTTGATCTTAGCCAAAATGAGAAAGAAAAGCTTGTGGGCGGTACAAGATTTAACATCAAAAGGAAGCTCTCTGCAAGAAAAAATATTTTTAAAGAGTTTACACTTGGTACTGCCAGTTATATTTTGAAATTTGGCACCTTGAATACTTTAGGGTTGCAAAACAAATAAAACAATTAAGTGTAAGAGTGGAGCCAAAGGATGTATATGAAGGCCGACACAAAGCCCCACGTGGCAGCAGTAGATGGATTAAAGGTATGACACAGCTGCCAGGGTGACTCAAACCCTGGAAAAACTGGAATTGTCAGAGAGGAGGGGCCCTGACTTCCTAAGAGAGCACAAACTGCAGCCCAGACTCCTGAATGAACACATATCCACGTGTCCTAACGTTTGTGAACTCTAGGACAAGAGCAAACCACAATATTTGCTTTTATCTAAGCCCTTTTATTACACAAAAGAGCAGTAAAAATGCCTAGAAGTGTTTCAGCAGTTTCTAATTAAAATATTTGAAATCTATTCTGACATAAGCCTCTGCCTTCTCTTCATGAAAATAAACATAATCATGGTGCCAGGAATCATGGTAGATTAAATCCCGTGTCTAAGATGGTTTTTTTTCACTCCTAATTCTAAATTTAAGCTGCTACCAAATAACCTGATAAGAAACTAAAACTGACCACTTTTTTTTCAAGCACTGTTCATTTTCTTAAACTAAACTAAGTGACTTTTGGCCAGTTTGGCAGAAATGATCGTGGATCATCTCTCAGGGATATCAGTCTCTTGGGCAGAGCAACCCCAAACTGGGAAGGGCTAAGTGGATGCACAGCCAGATTCCAGCAGAATTTATGGATAGAGAGAGCTGCTGTGTCTCCTGGCTCTGAACTCAAGGTATTTGGGTCAAACTTGAGCTTCTTAAACTTTCAGGAAACTGGGAAAGTTAATGTAGCTCTCAGAGGAATGGGCCTTCCTGTATTTTTCTGGGTGAATAAACTATACAATTGTTTTGAATGAGCTATTTTGAGTCACTTGAATTAGCAGGAGCTCCCAAAGGAAATTTTCCTACTTGTGGTGAATTCAGGTGGGATTGCTCTGTAAGCACAGTTTTAAAAGAGAAGATTGTGAGTACAGGATTTAGCCTGAGCATGATTAATCCCACTGTTGTACACCTGTGACTTGGAAGGGAGGCAGCAAATGTTCCTATACTGAAGTGTTTGACAAAACCTGCAAAATGCTTCTTGAGTGATTGTGTTCCTCATCCAGGAGAAGCATTTGTTAAAGCTTTAAAATTCAAAATAGGGGTTTCCACTCTCCTAAATGACCTACTTTGCCAGCCAGACCCCTCTAACCAGAAGCCTAATTCTGAACAAAACTCACCTCCACTGGTCACATGTGAAGGCCACCAAATACCCAACTAAATCTGTTGGTATTTGGATTCTTCCTCTTCTCTTTCCAAAATAAAGAAGTATCTCCATGGATGAATACAAGGGCACTGCACAATGCACAGGGTGCCCTGAGCAGTTGTGGCTGTCCCTGGACCCCTGGAAGTGTCCAAGGCCAGCTTGGATGGGCTTGGAGCAGCCTGGGATAGTGGGATGTGTCCCTGCCCATGGCAGAGGGTGGCACTGGTTGGGTTTTAAGGCCTCTTCCAACCCAAACCATTTTATGATTCTATGATAATCCCATGAAAATGCTTGTACTAGCTTGAAAGCAAACCTGTGAGAGACTCCAAGTCAGAACCACAATTTAATAGGAAAATTAAAAGAAATGGAATAGTACAAAATAGTACACTGGCAGAGTCAGAATACAGCCTGACACCCCATTTGTCAGGGTGTTGGTAGCAGTCTGATTGAATGCTGGCTGCAGTCCCCCTGGAGTGACAGACATGGTTTGTTGAAGCAGTGATTCTGTAGAAGGTGTAGTTTTCCTCTGAAGGTCCAGTGATGTAGAAGGGTCTGGTCTCTCCTCTGGGAATCCAATGGGGAAAGGCTGTCTGTGGTGTTCCAGTCCTCAGATTATATCCAGGCAGGAATTCTTGGCTCCCCCCTGGGTGGAGCAGCTCCCAGTGGGATGATGGAATTGTATCAGTCCTGCAGTGAGACTCCATGGCCATTAACAGAAGATTTCCCTCTGGAGGGAGGATGGGCTGTGGAAGAGATAAAGAACACTGCCCCAGCTGGTTTTAACAGATGGGAATAGAACACATCTGGTCACATCTTATATTGCAAGACAATAAGACAATACTCTGCCCCCACAGCTGAGCTGCATAGCTGATTTCCTTTCAAGAGCTAACTAAAATGTCCTAATGGATTTTCTTCTTCAAAATCCATCAGCTGCCACAGGACACTATAAATCAGCAAAATTCATGCCTTAGCTGGAAGAGTTCATGATAGTTCTGCAAGATTGACTTACATGTTATCTTGATCACTGGAGAGTCAGTAAAATTATTTAGATTTCATATCTTAGTAAAGTTCCTAAAGCCTTTGGATTTCTAGTAGATACACAATCCCTTAAAAACTCCTCTGCTGCAAAGAGAAGCCAAAGAAATAAAGTATGAGTTGGTGGGTTCCCTCCACCTTCAGCAGGAACACGAACCCATTCCTCATACTTTAGTCAGTTCCATCTTTAGTTCATTCCTTAGAATTCCTCATTCCTTAATCTCACCTTTGCTCACTTCCTGCAGATACCAGCACAAAACAACTTTATCTGAACAAGGTTGGAAAAATAAAAGGAAAACTGACTTCAAAATCATGATCTGAAAGGGGCTGGTTTTATAAGGAATTTATTCAGGACCTCCACATAGGCAATCTAGTCCATGTCTAGCTACACTTTAATTATCTAAATTAGCTTTATTTAGGGTGAGAATGGGGTTCCTGAGGAACCTCAACACTAGAAGACATAAATGACAAACAAGCCTAAGTGTTGATTCACATACATTACTAATTCAGCTCCCTAAATCTGTATATAGAGGAAATTATTTTTATTTACATAATTGTAAACAACATACAAGGAGAGAAACTTGATTAAAATAAAAAGGGGTTCTTCACATTACAAAGTATTGTCCATTATAATTTTTTCCCTATAACTAAAATCAAGCCCAGAATTTTCCCAAACATGACATATTTAATTGGATAGACAAAACAGTCTGACAGGAAGCACACACCATTGGGATACTCTGTGTATCCCCTCTGATTATGCACAAAATCCATATTTTCCCAGTTTTATAAAAGAAATGGACATTGTACATACTGTTAACATGCTCTGGAAAAAGGTTTTACAAAAGCTAACATTAATATTTGTATGACACTAAGAAGTCACCAATCTGCCCTGGATAGGAGATGTGTAGAATATGATCTTTCTTTTTTTTTTTAATAAACAAAATATTTTTATCCATGGAAAAAGCGAAAAGATTGAATTTTTGTCTGGATTGTCAAATTTGAAGGAATGACAAATCTCTTCATACCAGCCTATGAAATATCAGATTGCATCTAGAAAGGCTTAAATAGTTTATTAATCTACAACAAAGGACAGAGAAAAACTCAGAAGCATTCAGTATATTTTGGAACCAAAAATAAATGATTACTTGTGCAACTTCCAGTTGTTAAAAACAGGAAATGGGATTTTTCCCATGAACTTCCATTGGCATTGGAGCAGTCCTCAGTTCCTTTGACCACAAAAAAAAAGAAAGTTAAAGAATATTAAGAGAAGTAATATCTTACGCTAAATTCAACATTTTTACTTGCTCTGCACAATTTATTCTATCTGGTCAATTTTGAGAAGTTTGGAACTAGAAATGCCTCTTCTCCTGTCCTCTTCCTTTCTGCAAATACATTGAAAAAATTTTGAAAAGAGTCCAGAGAGTTTTCATTAACAAAGGGATGTCAAAGGCATGTCAGGAAAATCTCCAAGGAAAGTTTAGTAAATGTTTCTCCATTTTTAATAATAAATATTGATTATTTAACAGCAAGGCTTCCAAATGCTGAAGTGGCACAAACACTGTTGGCAGCAAATCAACACAGTTGGAACTGTCTACACTGAGTATAAGAAAATAAAGTTAAGTGCAGTAATCTTGGGAATTATTTTACTTCTCTAAGTAAAATGCCTTAGCCTACATTATTTTACTTTTAATTATTTCACGGTCACCAAATTCACTTTGTGCTGATGTTGTGCTTCAGCCAAGGATTGTTTCCAAACAAACCTGAAGTTAAAAAATATTTAAAAAGTCACAAAGGATACAGACAGGTGGAGTCTGGGCTCTTCCCAGGGAACGAGAGACAGGACTAAAGGAAACAGCCTCAAGCTGTGCCAGGGGAAGTTCAGGTTGGACATCAGGAAGAATTTGTCCATGGGAAAGGTTGTGACTGAAACACTTCCCATCAATATTTGTTCTAAAAAGAAAGGGGTAGAAGGAAAAAATGTGACATCGTGTTGGCTCTTGGTTTGTATTTATTGATTTAAAAATCCATTTAACCTTAACTTGTTCAGTGCCTTATTATGCCCAAGGAACATGACCTAACCAGTGCTGAACAACTTCTGAGAAGGAGCCTGATTGATTTCAAATCTCAGTCATTTAACTCCAAGCCAAAACGAGCACTGGACTGCAAAGCAATGAACATGCTTCAATCACAAGTGTTGATATAAATCTGGCCACATGGGGAAAGCCACCCAAGGGCACAAGAAGAATAAAGAACAACAAAGTGAGCAAAGATGTGAGCAGACAGGAGCTGTTCATTATGGTTATACAGTAATTGAAACAAAGCATGTTTCAACAAAAGTCAAAATGTCTTTAAAATAAAACAAGGTGTGGAAACTGAATTCAAAGATGTTATGTGCATCTTCATCTGTTCTGTGAGTTTTAGAGACTCCACAAGGTGTTTTCCCAAAGGCTGAGGAAGTTTTTG
Organism: Parus major; assembly: GCF_001522545.3. NCBI lineage: Eukaryota > Metazoa > Chordata > Aves > Passeriformes > Paridae > Parus > Parus major. The sequence continues at coordinate 17,281,588 of NC_031780.1, read as the reverse complement.
AATTTGACATTTTAAAAAGACAAATATTCTGCAAAATAAGATTGGAACAAGCTGCCCCATAAACAACCTGAATACTTTTCCAAATGAAAGTCATACCTCTAATCTCTTCTCAGCATTCACAGGAACTGCCTGTAACTCTGCAAATAATTTTATCCAGTGGTCAGGCAAGTAGAAGCAATTATCCTTTCAGTCTAAGGTACAGCACACATACATGGATATTCATTTTCTGATGAGGTGAGAATGGACTTTCACCTGAAAAGAAGATCATTGAGAAAGTCTGTAGGCTCAGTTTAATTAATCCTGAAAATATAATGGGAAGAACATAATAGCAATGGGAAGAATAATACAACACTAATGAGAAACCCATAATATTCAAAATAATTACTGTAATATTCTTTTACAGCAGATATAGCACAGACTGAAAGAGGAATACTTTAGCATATGAAAACTTGCTGTAGCATCTCTACAGAGAGACAAGAATAATCATTCACAAACAAATGCTAAAAATTATTAGTGTCAGATTGAAGCAGACAGAAACACAGGGTGAGGAATCCCAGCATGGATCATGGTAACAATGGGCTGGGGAAACTCAGAATTGACACCTCTGGACATAACTTAAGTACTTAAGTATTACACCTAATAATGCCAATTAATAATGCTAATAATGATGCTCTCAGATGGCAAATAAGAGCTTCCTCAGTGACCTGCAAACCCTGCATCTGAAAACAACCCTGCTGAAGTCCAGCTGAGTAGTTTCATACTAGTTTTCTTTCTAATATTCTGTGGTGCGAATCTGTGTCTTACCCAGTAAAACAAATTAATACAATGTTTTCTGATTTTGAGAGAGACTTTCATTACATCTGCTTCCTTCTGATCTTTTTTTAGAGCCTAACACTAATGATGAGAATTGGATTTCCTGTGTTTATAATAAAGCAGGCATTAGCTATATGTTCTTAATTAAAGCTTTAAGATGTATTACAAGAGGACATGAGTAGATTTAAAAGTACTGAAGTATTCTTTGAAAAAGTTTCAGCATTTTGCACTTTGCTTCCAGTGTATGAACACAGAGATTTCACAGACAACAGAGCCAGAGCTGAAGACTTTACAAATAGGAGCAGCATTCCAAAAGCCCACAGAGGAACAGGAAGAATGGATCATTTCTCAGAACTGAGATGCAGCAGAGAATGTAGTTCAGTTTCAAAATTTCCTGCTGCAGGAATCTTTTCAACTTCCCCCCATCCATGTGGGTTTTCACCCCTTCATCTGATCCCTGTCTTCAGCAGCAGGGGTGAGCACTGGGGTGTTGAGAATTCCATTTACTGAATTAAAAGTGCCATTATTTCATTTTTCCATCTCAAGTCAGCTGATTCATGAGTAGCACAAAAGAATCTGGCCTTAGTTGATACTGGACATTGAGGTAATTATTCATTTGTCCGTGCAGAGAAAACTGTGTAATAAAGGATTTAAAAGATGCAAAGGAATATCCACTGATATTCACTGCTATCACTTAATATCCACTCCTTCACTGGTCTGAATTTATTTGCAGACGCCAAGGGCCGAGAGGGCAGTGGGAGTTGGGCAGGCTCCAGGAGCGGCCGCTGGGAATGGCTGAGGCTGAACAAGGCCGAGTGCTGGGCTGCCCCTGGCTCAGGGCACCCCGGGATCCGTCCGGGCTGGGCTGAGCAGCTGCAGCAGCCCTGGGAGAAGGCCCTGGGGAGCTGTGGGGCAGAGCTGGGCCTGCCCCGGCCGTGGGTGCCGAGAGCCCAAAGCCCCTGCCCTGGGCTGAGCCAGCGAGGGCAGCAGGGGAGGGGACTGTGCCCCTCTGGCCCTCAGGTGAGACCCCACCTGCAGAGCTGCCCCAGGCTGGGCCCAGCACAGCAAGGAGCTGGAGCTGCTGCAGAGAGCCCAGAGGAGGCTCCAGGATGAGCAGAGGGATGGAGCAGCTCTGCTGGCAGGAAAGGCTGCCACAGCTGCCATTGTTCACCTGCACAGGAGAAGCTTTGGGCTGAGCTCAGGGTGGCCTTGCAGGGCCTGAAGGAGCTGCAGCAAAGCTGGAGAGAGACAATTGCCAAGGGCTGCAGGGCCAGGAGGCAGGGAATGGCTGCCAGTGGCAGAGGGCAGGGCTGGATGGGATCTTGGGCAGGGATTGTTCCCTGGCAGGGTGGGCAGGCCCTGGCACAGGGTGCCCAGAGCAGCTGGGGCTGCCCCTGGATCCCTGGCAGTGCCCAAGGCCAGCTTGGACATTGGGGCTGGGAGCTCCTGGGACACTGGGAGCTGGCCCTGCCATGGCTGGGGTGGGATAAAATGGGCTTTGATGGCCCTTCCAGCACAAGTCACTTTATGTTTCTAAGATTTCCCTTTCAAAATTATTTTCATTTATCATGTCCTTGCCTTGATCCGTGATTAAGCTGCCAATAAAAATTGATATTTGGTGGAGAAAAGAAAGCAAGTCCTCTAGGTAAATTAACCAGTTGTCATATCACTTTTTGCATCTTGAATTACTTTTTCATCCTCTCTCCAAAGCTGGCAGAAGATGCTTTAACAGCTCATTAGCTCAGCATTCTGAGGACCAAACTGCCTTCCTAGCCCTTGAATTTGTCAGCACCTTCTGTGTCAGAAGACAATAAGAAAAGAGGCCATAAATATATTGCATAAATGAAAGTTTATATCTGAGAAGAGTAGCTATGATCATTAAACTTATGATTATCAAGCAAAATCCTCTCCCTTTGCCTGGCTGCATGAATTTCTATCTTTGGAATAACTTGTGTGACTTCCTCATTCATTATTTGCACTTTGTTACTGTGAACAGCGTTAATGGGTCCTCCAGGGAAATGTGATAAATAACACAACACATACCACTCTAAAATAAATGTTGGTGAACACAACATATTGTTTTAAGCTATTAGCAACTGAAATATAATGACTAAGTTTTTTGTAACTCTTAAGAAGAGCCCCCTTGGTTGCTATTACTCAGAATTAGCTATTTATGGCTAATTTGGGATTTATGAGCTTTAGTGCATGGAATCGGCACCCTCCATATGCTTCTTCCATTTCTCTAAATTACTGTAGGTTGCCATGGTATTTTTTTCCTTCACATCATCACATTTTGCACCAGATTCCAGATTTCTCACAGTGAAGGAAGGCAGCTGGTTATCCCTCTTCACTTTTGTTGGGCAAGGGATATGGATTTGCTTCACTTCCCGAGCTGTGCTCAGTGACGAAACACAGGAAGCCACTGAAGAGGTAAATGTGAAATATGACTTTTGAATATTGCTATGCCAGCTCCTTCTCTTTCACATTTTCAATCATGCCAATTGCTTTAAATATCTCTTCATGGATTAAATTAGGGAGAAATGATTTTGTAGAAGTAGTGAGGTCACCAAAAGGGTTGGAAAAACTGTGATCCCCTCCTCTTTGGTGGAGTGAAATTTTTGAGATGATATACACAAAACATATTTTTAATACATATGTAAATCACCCATAAATATGATAGATAAAGAGGGTTCTTTTGGTTTTCCATTTTTCAGGCATGAGGTTTCAAATTGTTTTAATTTTGTAAGAGGTGTTCAAAGACAACAGTGTCATTCAGTTGAAATATGTGTTATGAACCGGAACCCACCTTGATTTCCAGACAAATGCAAATCCTTGTTCTTATCATTTTACTGTCTTTTAAAGATTGTAAAACTTCATTTGTTCTTAATAACTCTGTATCTGTAGAGTTCCACTGCCTCTGACAGAGCCATTCCAACTTTCCACCAGCACAAGTGAGAGAATAAGGCAGCTCAGGGACTTCTAACACATCTTTAAGGTCTTATACAGTCAGCTGCAAATTTGCTCCACACAATAACCACCCAGTCAGCAGGGAAAAAGGTAATTTTCAATTTATTTAGACATGAAAGCAGTTAGATTTGCTGGTTTAGGCACAGCTCTGTTTTCATGAGAATATCATGTCTGTGCTCAGATAAGCTATTTCTCTTTCATGACACAGATATCAAGGATAATTCTTTTGCGAAGACCTAAAAGACAGGAATAGACTAAAAGAAGGCAATCCTTTCCAGGAAATGTATTTATTGATTTGAGTACGAAATTTATCTTCTCTTAAATCTGTGTCAAAACCTTGAACCAATCAGAGTTTGGCTTATAATAAAGAGTAATACACACATCCAGCTGCAAAGGAAGAGAAGTTCTCTCTTCGCCTGTCCTTGGAAATACACACATAATTTTTAAAAATGTAATTGTTTTATACAAGGACAATGGGAAACTAAGCCTGCATGATATTTGAAGACTTTTGATTTCAAATGAACTGACAGACCGGAAAAGCCATGGGGCACAAAATTAATTCTACAACCACTTGAAAACTTCAAAATTTATACTCTAGGTCTGGACAAGAAAAAGAGAAAAGGTTGTCTTTTATTTTATTTTAAATCAAGGACCATAGGCAATGCAAGTTGAAGTGGTATATAAAGATCTGATCCCTCTCAGCCCTAAATCTATACTTCACTTAATTAAACAGCAGTAAGTTCATTTACACTGATATTCTCCTGCTCAGTTTGACTCAGATGTACCAAAATCCCACATTTTAGTGTGAAGTTGCAATCTCAGGGCTCACCTTCCCAGACAGAATCCATGCTTCCTGAAGTGCCAAGGAATTTTAAATAATTCAAAAACCTGAAGCATTTGGGAATAGCAGTGAGAGTTCAGTTTAGCTTGGGTTTGCAAGCTGCTGGATAATGAAAAGGACTTGAGCAGTCCCACTTGGTAAACCCTGCCTGCACAGAAAGATTCTTTTTGTCATTGTGATTAATTAGGGACTTGGAGTTGCAAATAGGAGCTTGTTAATACCTAAAACACAGCATAATAACAAAAAGGTAAGGAAAAATAATGAAACATTGTTTCCTTGAAAAAATATATGTAAGTATTGATTTAATAAGACATTTAATTTTTTTTTTTTACTTTTTTTGCAGTAATAACAATCAAAACACTACAGCAGTCAGGCACAGAGGTACGGGAAGAAGGATGCTCTAAGTTCAGGATGGCCCCTCCCTATGAAACTTATCCATTTCACCTTCACTGTAACAGGAAAAAAGTGATTTCTAAATGCATCAATAATCTAAGTCCCATATTTTGGTCCTTTGTTGCCCCTGAATCCCTTATCTTTATGGCAGGCTGTGATATTATCTGTCTCACTGCAGGACAGAAAATAAGAGGGCTGTCAGGATGACATGCATCTAAAAGCATGAGCTTACTTTAAATGAAAGACCTTCCAACAATTGAAAGTATTTTCTCCTTTTGGTGTATTTGATATTGCTTTACTTGCCAATATGTTCGGATGGAGGGCAAAAAGCAGGAAAATCCTTTCTAATGCCCATGCTCAGGCTGAGCAATATGGAACAGAGCTGAGCCTCCTGTGCTTGGGATTCTGTCCAACCACTACCACATTCCAGTTAAAATCCACATTTATTTTGCATTATGTATAAGTCAGTATAATAGAATCAAATTAAACAATAAACACAAACTGTACTTCCATTGTACAAAATATTTACAGTGATAAACTAAATACTGATATGACCCCTTGTACTGCCTTAGGTTTCAGCACATGTTAAAGATTGAGTACTGAGCAACACATTTATCTCATTATGTAATATTTATCTTTTCCTTTTCTTTAAAGGATAAATAATCTATTTTTCCCCAAAAATATTTTGCTTGGAAAGTACTTGTTTTCCTTTATGGGATTTTAATACTTAATTAAAAATTATAGGCTACTTTGAATGAGATATATGTTAGAATTAAAAAAAAATAAGAACACAAATAAAAATAAAAAATAAAAATAGAAATAAAAATGAGTCTTATCAAACAAAATGGAATTTTAGTCACAATATTAACTGGAGCTAAATTATATGGTATTTCAGGGGCACTAATGAGTTAACTCAGAAAAAATCCAATGGCAGAATTTTGCTCTAGATGTCATACAGAAGTTAGTAGACTTTGAGATTTCTAAAAACATTCAGTCTTGGTCTAGCTTTTTCTTAATCCTCAAGAATTCAATGATGAGCCACTCATAAGCTTTAGTGGAATCAGCAATAAGTTTCCAGCACACTTGCCATGTATAGAGAAATTACTTGTTCTCCCTCCCAAAAATCCTATCTTCCTCCAAATCTGTTCTCATCAGGGACAAATATTTTGGGCACTGTATTTGTAACAGCAGAACATCAAAATTCAGGTATTCTTAGCAATATGAACTCAAGCACAAGATAAGGTGTTGGGCAGGTAAATTTGTGCCCAGACCATTGCAGAAACAATGCAATATTGATGTATTTTTCAATAATTTGTCATGTTGTAAATTGTGAAAAGTTCATGTGAAATCCTCTTTACCTTTGGTCTTTCTCTTAAAATGCTTTCCCTTCACTGAGTTTCCAGCACTGTTTAATTCCTGACACACACACAGAGCCCAGTGATGCATATCTGAAGCACCCAAGGCAGACACGTAAATTGCAGGTGGAATTTTAGCAACTCTAGGAAAATATGATCGATAATTATGGGAAAACAAGAGGAGTTTATATAATTGAGACCACAGCAGAGTGGGAAGCAGGTATTATTCTATTGGGTTTTTTTTTTTTCAAGTATTTGGGTTTTTTAAATTTCTCTGACAGTAGAGCTGTAATTATTACAAACTTGCAGTAACTAATTATGTCTTCTGATGCTGAGCAAATTACTTTTGGACACCTGAAACACACAGCTCTGCTTTTCTGATAACAGAAATGATCTGTTGTTAATCATCTCACTCATTTAAAAGTAAAAAGAGTGATATTTTCAAAATCCCATCCTTGCAAGATCAATTTGGTATTCACTTCGCTGTGTATGCTAAACCTTTCTAAAGTGGTTTGATAGCAAATTATGAAGACACCTCTACTTTTATTTCTCTTTAGAAAGTAAATTTACTTTTGGTATAAATGTAAATCATTCTCATATTTGACCAGTTTTCCTCCACGGGGTCCTTAATGGTCCTGTAAAGCTTTACTTGACTTTTGTCACTCAGAGGTGGTTGGCAGGTGAAAAAAATAGTGGAAATAACAAAGCCTGGAACACCAAATACTCAGCACACTGTTCTTCACAGGAGAAGCTACCATTACATGGAGACATGGCCAGAATTCAGAATCCACATTTGTGTGATATCTGACTCTACTGCCTGGCTGTGGGGGTACAGGGCACGCTGACAGGCTGCCAACCCAGCCTTGCAGATGTGAAGGAGGTACATGAACACTTTGGGGAATGTAAATCCGGCTCTTGCCAAACGATGTTCAGCACTGGAAACCCAGTAGGTGTTATAAAAGTGGAGTGTGAAGGACCCTGTTGGCATTAAGATAGTACAGGGAGAGCAGTGGGATGTAGGGAATGGTTCAGGACTGGGACTGGGAACCCAGCAGCACTTGAGAAGCTCATGTAGGAATGCCTTGAGAGAGCCTGTGTCACACTGCTGGCACAGTGCTGCAAGTGCTGCAGTACCAGGAACACAATAAAGCCACTATTTTCACCTCCCTTCATACCCAGATCAACAATCTAAAGTTTGTTTAAAGTTATGTTTTTGTCAATTTACAACATGATCATCTCAAAGACCAGAAGCATTGATATCCCAGATATGCATGATGCTGCTCAGTGTGGCTCATTCTACACACTCACATGAAAAAAACTCTGCATAGGTTAATGGCATTAATTCAGTTTATGGCTTGCAGAATGCTGCTGCTTTATTGTCTGTTTATGTCTTCTGAGAAAATACATAAGTAGTACAGTTAAAAAAAGTTATCTCAATAGAGTCTTCTCCAAATGCATTCCTTTGGTGCCTGTGATTTACTCTGCAATCTGCTTCTCCTTGAGGGCATTGCTACTTCTTTGGTTAGTTTTGTTGTGTACTACACCATTATTTTACAGAACATTAAATATCACCAAGAAAATATTAGGCCAGTGTAAATATAATCTTTGGAATGTGCCTTGTTTTTCATAATAGGGCACCTTGTGTATTTTCACCTGGGCTATGCATCTATTTCACTTCAGCAGATGTTGCTGATACTCCTAGGGGTATTCTAACTTCCACAGTTTTATTTTCTCACTGAGTAACCAGATGCCAGACCACAGAAACCCCAAATCCTGATGAAATGTATGTCTACTCCAGTGATCAGAATACAAATTAGGTATCTAATCTACCCCATCAGGGCATAATTGCAGATTGAAGACTGCAGGCAAAACCCTAACTGGTGCTTACTTTGCATTTCTTCCAAATATATAACACACTCAGAAAGGATGATTCTGAAGTCTGAACTCTGCTTGGCTCTGTCAAGAATTGCTGAGTGACTTTTTCTTTATTTTCACTATGTGGCCAATGGATTTAATGGAGAGCTAGAACAAGTCCAGACAAACACAGCTGGAGTGATCAGAAGCATGCAAGAAGTTCACTATGATGGGAAATTAAATAGGTTACACAACTTCCCCTTCCTAAAGAGAAGACTGCCAAAGGAATATAATGGAGATCTGAAAGTTGCTAGGGATGCAAAGAGCAAATGGCTGTGTGTTCTTCCTCAAAACACTGGCTTTATTCAGGGGAACCATCAGGCAGCAGGTTTAAACCAAAGAACTCATGCAAGCAACATGTTTGCTACATGAAGGTGTGAAGATGAAAGCATGTAGGGCTTCAAAGGGAGTACAGAAGTTCAGGGGACAGAGATTTAGCATTAACTATCAAACACTGATATCTGTGTGCAGAGATCTTGTACAAGACGCCCACATTTCCTGATGATCCTAGCTATGATGTGTTCTTTCCCTAAAATTCCAGTAGTCCCTTCTCTTGGAATAAAATGTTGGATAAGCTAAATTTAGCCTCGTGTGGCCATCACATAATGAGCAAGTCATTTACCACAGAAGCACAGCATTGTTTGGGTTGAGAGGGACCTTAAAGCTCACCCAGTCCCACCCCCTGCCATGGGCAGGGACAGCTTCCACTATCCCAGGGTGCTCCACCCTGGCCTTGGACACTTCCAGGGATGGGACATTCAAAACTTCTGTGGACAACCTGGTCACATCAGCTCATGAAATTTCACATTTTCATGAAGAGAGGAACTTCTGGTGTTAGTTTAAAAAAACCTTCAGAAATGTAAGAGAAGGAAAGACTGGGATAAAACCAATTTTTAAAAAAAATCTCTGGACTGTTTTATTTCTTTTTTTTTTTTTTTTTGTGCAAAATTGGCATGTATAATGCTTGATCAAGTTCACTTTTGGCCTAGATAAGCACTGGTGATCTTAATTTTTTAAAGGAAAAGGTACTTTGTTCCTAGGGATGTCAACAGAAGGCTAGAAATATGCTTAAATAATGCAGGGATTTTGCCACAAAAATCTGCAGCCACAGATTCCCACCTGGGAAATGCCCAAATACTGTGTGAAATCACTACATCATAACCAATTCCTGCAGTCAAGAGAATAACAATGTGCTTGACTAGATTTCAAACTCAAATCACACAAAATTAGAGGTAAAAAGGGAAAATTACATAAAACAGAACAATTTCTCACTTGTATCAAAATTGGGCAAGGATAATATTTTATGAAATATCAATGAATTTAAATTATTTCTTTCCTGGTTGTTTTAGCACTTGCTGATTTGCTTGAGATTCTACACATGTGATTTTACATGTGATTTTACTTTAAAAAAATAAAATAGTGCCTGGAAAAATCTCATCCATTGTGAACAACTACAACTATGAACTTTGTACCTTTTTTTGTAAGCTGTTTTTTAAAATATGTCTTGGTCATATTTGATTAAATTAACTGCTCAAGCATCTGTATTACAGTGTCAGAGTTATTCCAACTTCTCCTGAAGAGCTGAAGGTTTATAATGCCTTTCAGTTTGGAAAAGAAAGCTGGTCGTGATATTGGTGGTGATATTTTAGCTGGTGGTGATATTGAAGTGGAATTTGAGCATTTTATTTATATATAAAATTATCCAAACTAAAATGAAATATAAAGGATGGACAATATATTCTATCAAGATGTGTGTTGGGAATAAGAATTAAAAATCAAAATACCAGCCAAGACAAAGACCACAGAGAGCCCCTGACCTATATATAACACTCCTGAATTATAAAATACTACAAATGGTTGATCCAATGAAATAATTTATATTTCATTAAATAGAAGCAGTAATTCCCATGGTGTTAGCAACTTAAAAGCAGAATCACAGGGAATAAAGAAACACACCGTGGGATAGGAAAATCCAACCAAACTTTGATTTAACTTGTCCAGAAATTTAGTACTATTTGAATGAAAGTACTCTTAGTAGTATCTTGAATATATTTATGTTTTTAACGTGTGACAATGTCCAAAATCAGTATTATTACAGTAAAGAGACTGGCAGTTATAGGGATTTTAACAGTATTATGAAGAAAATTCTAATATTTAAAATAGATTATCACCAAAACTTCCACAAAAAAAAATTAAGCAGATCACTGGGACATCTTTTGCCTTTAGACAAAATAATCTTTCATTCATTCTGTGAATAAAAGCAAGAAAACATCTTCAAGCCCATTAAAACATTCATTAGGAGGATACCACTAACATCATAGTATCGGTAAGTAGTCTGGGTTGCTCCCAATAAGTGATACCTCTATAATAATTTGATTTTTAATTCCAATAAAACTCAAGAAAAGTTTGAACAGATATGTTTTTCTTACCCAGCTCAGGTTTTAGTTACTACCGTTAAACCCAAAACACCTGAAAAGTTTCATATTTGACTTCTAGTGCTAAAACCAAAGCACACAAAAGTGCTCCAGTGCACCCAACATGGTGGGGGTGGAAAGAACTTTAAAGAAGAGCTCAAGCATTCTCTTTAGCAGTCTGAAGGGGAAGCTGGAGCTTTCCATAAAAAGATTAAAGAGCAGGAAAGACATTGGAGGAAGATCTTTTCTCCACTTGGACATGACAGATGATATACCATGTGCCAGTAAAATAAATAATTTCTAGCAGGGGGAATACACTTAACAGCTGAACAACAGGGATGTAACTTACCCTGTCAGATCATGGGAGTAAGACAAGGAATTAAGAGTCCTGAAATAGTAACAGGGAACAGACAGAAGTAGTTAAGGATTCTACCATGTGACGCCAGTGTCAGACCCTTTGAAGACAAATGTGGCATCTCAGATGAAAGTATTATTGCTATGAATTTAATTGCCTAATAAAGGCTACAGAGATGGCAATTTATAAATTATTTAGCTGTTCCACATTTTGACAGCTTCAGTTTTCTTATGATATCTTTATCTTCTTAATCAATGCTGAAGGCATGATTTACAGCTCCTTCCCAAACCTAAAGGCAACTCTATAGGAGGAGCTTTGTTACACCGTGAAGAGACTCCAGGCTGTCACTGAGTTCAGGAGCTTTGTGCCTCACATGACTTTAGATTTGCATTTATTGGAACTCAGCATCAGACTGGCCTTAAAAAGCCAAACAAGTTCCTTGGACACCTTTTGATGCAGGTCTGTTGGTATTTTGTTGGCACACACCAGCATCTGGCACTCTCTCCAATGATGTTAAATGTGTAATGTTAGTTTGGATGTGCTGGTCCCTAGCACAAACATTGTCATTATTAAATATTTCAGATAAGACTTGGAATTTTAGGTATTTATCCTAATTCTTTTTAATCAGAAAATACTGTGAACACAGGGAAATTTTTATTTGTTTTATTTTAATATATCAAATTTTAGTTTAATATGTCACCAGATTTTTTAAAATTTCTTTTAAACTTTCCTTCAGCTTCCCTTCTACCCTCAAGGCTACTTTTTTTGAGTATATCATGTCACATTTCTCTTTTGATCAAAAATTATAATTTCTACTTTTCCTATTCTTACCATCACAAATACAATTACTTTTACTAAAATATCTTCTTATCACTGATATCTATCCTCAGAACAATTATAATATTCCTTTAGAATATTTCTGGGCTTTAAAATTAGATATGTAAAATAAATTTTATCTACTGGCTTTCTTATTAACATGTTCTCTTTCTTTAGCTGCAGATACTATATATACATATATACAATATTTTCTCAATGTAAAACACTAAAAAAATGCGCAAAAGCCCTTTTATCTACACTTTTTAAAGTCCCATCCAGGTATATAAATGGCTCTGAGCATAGAACAGCAGTCTGGAGTTTAGATTTTGACATCCAGTGAATAGAAGTTGAAGAGCACGCAGGAACTAGTCCCAGACACTTGTCCCAAAGACTGGTGGGAAATTAATCATCAGCAATTAAATCTATAAATGATAGTTTAGTGAAGAGAACAATTAATAATACACATCTTTTTGTGGTTATTCAGGTCCTGACCCAGTCAATCTTGCTGTAGGATCAGGAAAAATTTGCTTACTCTGTGATGATTGTTGCTGACACCAATTTTTCCAGTTTTAATTGTTGGATTATTCCTTCTTCTTGCACCAAGTGCTTTCAGATCTCGGAGCTGAGAGGAGACAGCCTTGGCCCAGGCAGGGGACCATGGCCAAATCAGGCAGCACAGCCAGATCTGCTCCCTACACACATTGCTCCCTGTTCCATTTGCAACTAAAATGTTCTCCAAATGTTTCTTTTTGTGCAGCTTGGCAGCACCATATGTGTTTTAGGACAATAATAATGACAAACAACTGATAAAATCCCCCAAAGCTACATTTAGCACAAACAGTGATGTTTTATTTCATTATAGCTGTAGAACCAAAATGAGGTGTCTGAGCTTTGTTATCACTCGGGTGAGGGGTGGGTGAAAGCGATTGGGTAACACCTCAGGCTCGACATGATTCTAACTCCTAATTAAGCAAACCAATTGCAGTTTGAAATGTAAGCAGACTGCTCTCAGGAATGTTCCATTCCTCCACAATGAGCACTCGCACGCTTGGATGCTTTTCCCAATGAAACGAAAAAGGACCGTATTTCAAACAAAGAACCCACCCTCATGAAATGGATTTGACCCTACCTGCAATACCAAATGGATTTACTTTCCCAAATATTCATCTCTTGAGGATTTAGTTTTCTTTCAGGCATCTTCACTTACAGCTCCCACAAAGGTGACAAAGTCCCACTGTATTCTTGGCCAGAAAATGATCTGTTAGATGGCTTGACAGTGCTATAAGGTGTATTTGAAAACCTTCTGTCATCAGCAATTCCTTGTTGGAATTGGAGGTGAAATACTTCATGTCAAGAATAGTGTCACTTAGCAATTGTTCACATGAGACTTGTGTTATAACCTCTTTATGTTGTAAAGGGAAAACTGGATATTCTATTAACAGCCAGGAGAGGAGCTGATGAAAAGCATTCTTAGGTTACCAGAATCACCTGTATCTGATTTATTCTGCTGCTTCAAGGACATATCTGTGAAGGCCCAGGGGTCTGCTACAGTGTGGTCATACATCAGCCCTTGATGGGCAGAGGAAAAAGGGGAGAGATGCCCCTCTAGAATAGAGCAAGAAAAGGCCTCCCTCCCATGGGCCTTTTGCAGCCACCTGTAGGTGCTTTTTGGGTTCTGGTGTTCTGACAGGGTGTGGGGATTGCTGTCACCCTTGTCCAGCCCCCATTTACCGTTCATGTACCCTTCCTAGAACATTCTTCCTTCCCTTAACCCCCATTGGCTCTGTTTGCCACACTGTTCCACCCCTGTTATCCCCTTGGCTCTCCCAACCCTTATCCACTCCCCTGCACCACTTTCCCTTGTCCCTGTTGGACCTCCACCCTCAGATCTGCCCCTTTTGCCCCTCACTTAACCCTGTGCCCTTAGCCCAACCCTTGGTTCTTGTCCCTGCACCTGTTTGGGGCTGTGTTCAAGAAACCAGCTGCTGGATTGCCAGACCAGAACCCATCCCTTTGTCTTTATCATCAGCATTTTCTGCGGTGTGCCCTGGGCTAAGAGACACTGGTTTCTCTTTGGGTTTCTCTCTCGTTGTGACCTGTGCTGTAACACATATCCACATAGAAGATGGAATCCAAAATTTGCACAGTAAGGAAAAGCTTAATTAATTATTTCTCTCTCCTGTACTGCCTAATGCAGGCAGGAAACTTGAACCTCAGGTTGCTGTGGTACAAAGAGTCCCTCTAAAAGCACGACTTTGGTATTTCTCAAATCTACTCCTGAATTTTTGTGATAAACTTGCCTGTCAGCCCTTCAGTTGAGGCTGGGGGTGGTTGGTTATGCAGAGTACAGCTGCCCTGCTGACCCAGAGCTGTTTTCAATCTGTGTCCATCCCACATGCCATGCACTGGTTTGTGATCAAGAACTGCGTTTTGTGCATGGCAACCATGACTTCAGTGGAAATTTGGGTTAAATATGTGATTCTGGGCACTTTAAGGTGAACATTAAGATGGCAAAATAAAGACAGACTTATAAAATGAAATTAATAGAATCACAGAATATCCTGAGTTTGAAGGGACCCTCAGGCATCACTGAAATCTGACTCCTGGCTCTGCACAGGGCTGCCCCAAAAATAACATTTATTTGAAAATGACAGAATGGAGCAAAATTGAAAAGAGAATTAACTCGTGTTGCAAAAGATCTCATGGCAATACATATTAATATTTCCTTTAGAGGTTTATAACTAGAACTGCATGCTTAGAGATTCACACCTGTATTTTAAATACCTCCAACATCATGTAGTTACATAAAAATTGTATTGGGGTTAATCTGTAAAATACTTTTTCAAACTGAATTAAAACACATGTAGCTAGAGGAATTTACATGTGAGATAAAACACTTTGTTTCCAAAATCATCTAGGGAATTGAGCAAAGGAAGGTATGTTACCCATAGTTAAAGCTTTATAAAGGGAAGGCCATGGCTCCAGCCTTTTACTTTGGCTAAGTAGAAGGGAATTGGGAGAGTGACTCAGCTGGAACAGGGGTAGAGAGACATGGGAGGTGTGAGAGGTGTGAGGGGTGTGAGAGATGTGAGAGGAGTGAGAGGTGTGAGGGGTGTGAGAGGTGAGAGGTGTGAGGGGTGTGAG
>NC_031780.1:17250199-17266334 GCF_001522545.3 Parus major | reverse complement strand
GTGAGAGGTGTGAGAGGTGAGAGGTGTGAGGGGTGTGAGAGGTGTGAGGGGTGTGAGAGGTGTGAGGGGTGTGAGATGTGAGGGGTGTGAGATGTGAGGGGTGTGAGAGGTGTGAGGGGTGTGAGAGGTGTGAGGGGTGTGAGAGGTGTGAGGGGTGTGAGAGGTGAGAGGAGTGAGGGGTGTGAGAGATGTGAGGGGTGTGAGAGATGTGAGGGGTGTGAGAGATGTGAGGGGTGTGAGAGGTGTGAGGGGGTGTGAGAGGTGTGAGGGGTGTGAGAGGTGTGAGAAACCAGATGTCCTGTGTGATTGCCACACATCCACATCATGGTGTATGGTGCTTGGTTGGCTTGAGCTGGTTGCGCCTTAAAACTGTACAAACTAATAACCAGCTAACTGCTTAAAAACATGGGCTTTTGGCAATACAGAACACTCTTTTGCACCTGTCTGGGGTCCCTGCCTGGCTCATTATCACAACAGAGATACAAAAAGAACAACTCTGTTACAAGGGTAGATACAAGTGTCATTATTATATTGGTTCAACTCTAGACAGCACAGTTATTTCATTCTCTTAGGTTGGGAAACTGTTCTGCAAAGATCAGTTTTCCTAAGTTGGTCTGATGCATGCAGCAATTCCTTAATAATAGAAATTTTTATGTCCAGTAGAGGCATTTATGGCAGATGTTTAATGCAAAATTATTGCAAAATTACCTCAAGTCTTCATTGCCAACTGTTAGGAAGCAGATAAGGAATTTGACATGCTCTTTAAAAATAAGACACTTCAGGAAATCAGGACCTTATCTTTCTTCTTTTGAGGAAAATTGAATGGAAATTCAATAAATGTTGCCTTATTTATTCTTTCCCCCAAACTAATTTTTTCCTTTACTGCTTCCTTCTCGTGGTTCCCTGAGCAAACAATTATGGCTTTTTCAAAGCAATTTATTTCTTTTGTTTTCTAAAACCTCTGCAATTTGAAAATGCATAAGAAAATTGCTGGGAGCAGTGAGACCACCATAAATTCCCTACTGTTGCTTTTTGTGAGTCCATCACCAGCACAGATCCTGTCATTGATCTGCATGTGCTGGAGCTCCACTGAAATCAATGGAGACTGCTACAGGAAAAAAGTAATCAAAGGCAGGAAACTGTCTCCTAATGAACAGCCCTGAAGTCTGTCCCAGCTCCCATTAGCAAAACCAACTCTGCAGAGTTCCCCCCACACAGCTCAGTGCCAGGCAGGTTAGTTTGGGAATATGGGCATTTCAACAGCTGTCACCAACAAGAATTCTGCTTTTTTCCCACAGTTCTCCTCCCAGAGATGAAACATAGGTTTGTTATTTTGCTCTCCTTTCCCAAACATTCCCTAGGCAATTCCTCATTCCTGGCTGAGCTGAGGGAGGAACATCCTTGGAATGGCCATCAGATGTGGAAGAGCATTATCAGGAAATCCAGGCAATCTCTTCCTGAACAGACCACAGTGGAAAAACAACTTTAAACTGCACTTTCATATTTACCTGGGGTAGTGGAAATTTTCCCTGTCCATGGCAGGGGTGGGAGCAAGGTGTGATCCTTCCAATCCAAACCCATCTATGATTCTACAATTTACAATATAATTTTCATTATGATTTACATCCCACTAGTTCTGACCTGTCACTATTCTTAGGGGAAGCCTAGACTTTAATAAGTTAAAGTTAAGACTTTAACTTATTAACCTTAACAGAAAGTTAATTCAGCATTTTAGAAACTCCTGCTTGATTTCTGCAATTCCATTACCTGAATTAAAGGCACAGGTAGCCAAAAGGAAATTTTCTAAATTCCCAGGAAGGGAGAATAAGTCCATTAATTTTGTTACCACTTCATCTTACTCCACAAACTGCCTTGCTCATAATTAATTTTAAAATAATTTAAGCAATATATAGTGACCTAAGTGATCTCTAGGGATCTAAAGGATCATGAAACAGAATTTTACTGGTGGCCTAACCCTGTGTAAATGATATGAAGTCTGCCAGTGCCATAGGTTAGAACTAGACACAGAAAATAATTCTCAACTGTTCTAAAGCTATCATTTGTTCTTCTTAATATATTAAAAGATGCTTCAAAAATAAGAATTCTGCATATATTCAGAATCTACAAAAAGCAACTTTTGAACTTTCAACAGATTCTTTATTTTAAATTCTTAAAATTAAAAAAATTGTTTTTTGAGTACGAAACTACACTCCTGACTATGTCATATTAGACAACAGCACTGTGAAATATGAGAAGGCATCATGAAATTTGATGATATCAGTGATTCCTAGTGGAAAACAGTAAATTCTCCTTGAACAAAGATAACCTGGATTTACACCAGAACAATAAAAAAACATCAGATATTTGTAGAGACATCCAGGAGGAACACTTATAATATAATGAAAAGCATGGCCGCTTGCTAATCCCACAAGATATGTTCAGAGAATGTGAAGTCTTATTTATGCATTTTCACAATGTTTGTATTTTTACAGAGCCCTTGAATAAAACACTGGCAAAACTGAAGGCAAGTGGAATTTACTACTGACTTGGAAAAAAATGGGAACCCATTCTATGTCTAAAACCCACAACATAAAAATATTTCTGTGTTTCTACTTGTATGTTTATTTTTTATTACCCTTATTGAACTTCTCTGCAGTAATGCTGGAATAATCTCGTTAATAATGCTGAAGCTTGTCAAGGCCATTAGAGATTTCAGTGTCTGGGGTTGCACTGACCTTCCATCTGTTTCCAGAAGGGCACACCCACTCTGGAACTGCCACCCCATTCACCATGCCAGAGGTTACATGGCATGAATTGCCACTTGCACAAATAATAGGTAATGTTGGGGATTTCTGTGTGAAAATGATTCATCTGAAGCACGTTGTTCAAAAGAATTAAATATTCAGAGTAATTAGACACTCTAAATTGGAACTTTGATTCTTAGAAGCTTCCTACACTAATTTTGTAATTCTTTGGGTCTGACATGTGCAAGGTTAAATAAAAAAAATAAATTAAAAGCATATAAAAATGCATATATTTCCTAGAAATAAAGCATTATGCAGATGAGAATTTCAGTTTTGCTCTGTATTTTCATATTCTGTGTAACTTGGAGAAATGGATAGCTGGCATCAAGTGACAAAAAAAGTCTTAAGGAAATCTGTATACCCTTTGTGCAATGAAGCATGAAGTAATCACATTGAAAATACAGTCTCTGATCCTGCAGACCTTCCATTTCCCCAGCACAACTTCAAATAATTTGCTTTCACGTGAGTGAAAACCAGAGAGGCTTGGAAATGAAAGCTCACCCAGTCAGATTGGGAACTGGATTTCATGAGAAGTGCTCACTACAGAGTAGCCAGTATAATTTCTGGTTTTGTAGTGAAAATAGAAAATTGGCTTTGATCAAATACTGTAATTTGATAATCTGCATAAAAATGCTTCAGGAATAAAATGTGTCTGGAAGTATCTGTGATCATGGGATATCAACATCCTTTAATCCAAAGGCAATTTATCTGTCAGGTGTAAAGAAACTTTGTCTCCATTAACATGATTCCTATTATCTGTCACTTGAACTGCTCCATCAGATCCTTCTGCTACTATTTTAGTTTTGATTGTGGATCTGGGCTGACTGCTCCAGGAATTTCCAATGAACATTGCCATGTAATACTGTACCCCCCAAAACTATTATTGGTTGCTAAAGATAATTATTCCATTTTACCACTCCTATATTATTAATTACATACAGAGGCAAAACCATCTGAAGGAGGGGTGAGAGAGTGTCAGATAAAAAAAACAAACAAGTTCTTTGTTGCCCCTTAGTGAGGCAGGCAGATGGATGTCACATTGCCTTCAGAATTCCAAAGAATCTCAATTATTAGCAGGAATATGGGATTGTTTTTTAAGTCTTGTCTTTCTCTGCAAACAGCATGTTTAAAAACAATGTAAATTATAGCTACTGTTGTAGTGGAAGAACAAGAAGGCAAATCCCAGGTACACACCAGTAAGGGACTGTGAATTCATTCTCAGGAGAGAAGTCAAACCCTACTTGTTTCTCATGTGGTGCTGCCACTGCCTGGAAGAGCAGGCACAGGGATTCTACTTCACGGAATAACAAATATACCTTTGCTGATCTGGCCAAAGAGCAAGTGCACTGAGCAAGAGCTGAGTTACAAGCTCTAAATGGCAATAATATTGTTCCCAGGGAGCAAACACATCAT
Organism: Parus major; assembly: GCF_001522545.3. Classification (NCBI taxonomy): domain Eukaryota; kingdom Metazoa; phylum Chordata; class Aves; order Passeriformes; family Paridae; genus Parus; species Parus major. Next base: position 17,262,117 of record NC_031780.1, on the reverse strand, counting down.
CATCCTCTGGCTGTGCTGCCTCTTGCTTTCTTTCCAAACTTTGCTTTCTGTCAGGCTGATGTGAGTACAGCTACTCTGCAGCAAGAGCAGTCACTTAGCAACTTCGCTGTACACACTTGGGAGAGGAGAGTTTCCAGGGAAAAGTTGCTTATTGATCCAAAAGAACTCACTGTGACTCTGCTGTGCACGCAGATAAGGGCGAGCTTGGCAGGGTGATTTATACAGATGATTGATAGATATGCCTGGAATGGATGTGAACATGTCACTTAAACCCTCCAAAAATAGAGTCATTAAAAATGAAAACCAAACATTTTTGACACTTCTTCAGCATTTAAATAAGTTTATAAGAGATGAAATACTCAAGGGACAGAGAATTTTGAGGAATGGCATAATTCTCGTTGTAGAATCACAGAATGGTGTAGGTTAGAAGGGACCTCAAAGCCCATCCAGTGCGATCCAGGGGCAGCCCCAGCTGCTCTGGGCACCCTGTGCCAGGGCCTGCCCACCCTGCCAGGGAACAATCCCTGCCCAAGATCCCATCCAGCCCTGCCCTCTGCCACTGGCAGCCATTCCCTGCCTCCTGGCCCTGCAGCCCTTGGCAATTGTCTCTCTCCAGCTTTGCTGCAGCTCCTTCAGGCCCTGCAAGGCCACCCTGAGCTCAGCCCAAAGCTTCTTCCTGTGCAGGTGAACAATGGCAGCTGTGGCAGCCTTTCCTGCCAGCAGAGCTGCTCCATCCCTCTGCTCATCCTGGAGCCTCCTCTGGGCTCTCTGCAGCAGCTCCAGCTCCTTGCTGTGCTGGGCCCAGCCTGGGGCAGCTCTGCAGGTGGGGTCTCACCTGAGGGCCAGAGGGGCACAGTCCCCTCTCTCATGTGCTGCCCATATGGCCTTTAATGCTCTCATTTAAATTCCTCCTGAGCATCAAGATCAAACAGCAGGGCAAGAGGAATGGCAGGGGCTGAGCCCAGGCCCTGCCCTGCACAGGAGGCAGAACTTGTGCCCTGGGCAGTGCCCAGCCCCGAGCAGATTGTGCAGAGAGGCTGTGCAGTCTCCTCCCTGGGGATATTGCAGACCCACATGGACACACTGCTGTGCCCTGGGCTCTGGGATGGCTCTGCTGGAGCAGGGAGGTGGCACCAGAGGAGCCCCCGTGGGCCCCTCCAGCCTCACCCAGCCTGGGGTTCTTGATATGTGTCTCATCTACCTAGAGGGCATAATGACATAAAACCTCAAAATAAAGCTGAGAAAACATATTTTGCAATCCTCTGTAAGCAGCTGCTGCTGGGGAAGCTGAGTAAACCAGTGTGATCCACTCCCAGCCTTGATTGTATAAAGCTGAGGGAGAATTGCAGTCGTGGTAGAGCTTTAGATGTATCAGGATCTCAGGGAGAGAAGGTTCATGTGAGAAAAGCCAAAAAGAGCTGTGTCCATGCTGTGCTTACTTACCCCATTGTCTCTATGGAACACAAGAACCCCTTTTGCCTCTGCACATGTACAATTTTATATATTCACTTCTACACTGGTATTTTATTATATAAAATCACCTAACATTATGTATTATATAAAATAAATAAAAAACAAACAACTAAGACTGAAATCTGACAAATAGAAGTGACTGATTTAATAGCACCATGCTTTTGCACCCTGTGGTATTTCTATTTGCATATTAATGAAGTTGAAGGTCAGATGCCACTAATTACAACCTGTTCTCTCTGTCCAACATCTACCACCACCGAATACTCAGGAGTGGACCTCTTAATGCCATTATGCAAATGATACTTAAGTACAGAAATAAATTCAAAATAGTGGCATCTAAAGCAGCATATTAGCAGGAGGTAAATTAATAAATATATTCAAGAAATTGAAATTAAAAATTATTATTCAACACAAGATTAATCATTACTGAATGATATGTAAAGAAATAATGATTTTTTTTTCTCCCTGGTGTAATAGAATAAAACATCCAGCATCTTGGCAGGATGCATTACCCAACATTCCAGCATGGGTCTGATAGAGAATATGTTGAAGCAAATAATAATGAACTATCTTGATCTGTAGAAAAGTGAAGAACTGATTTCAAAGCATTTGAAAATTTATTGATGTAGAAAGCCTCTAAGAAACCACCCAAGAGAAACCCCCCAAAAAACCCCAAATCACACAATATCTCACAGTATAGCAGCATGGTACTGGAGAGAATAAATAATGATTTCTATAAATAATTGCTAATATAAATAATAAGTAAATAGTTGTTTACCACTAAAAATTAGGTAACTTTCACATGTAACTCCATGGCATAAAAAAGTGATTATTATTTCCTTGGTGTAGTGTATGAACATAAATTGACAATTTTTTCTAACATCCCTTCTTCTGTAAAGAATGAGAGTGTAAACAACTGCACACTTTGAAAGAGAAGATCCCATGTGAAAAACATCCCTGGAAAGAAGCACTGAATCCAGACAACCCAGCATTTCCAGCACTTGCTGAAAAGGAGAAAGGAAGGAATACAGTTCCTTTGTCTCCAGTGGGAGAGCAATGATAAATACAAGACTTGCAAAGACAAAGCTGTGTGTGAAGCAAGCCCTGAAGACACAGGAGAGGTTTTTACTGTGGAGAATGTGATGGAGGTGCAAGGAAAGCCACAAGTCAGCATCTGTAAGACAGAAGAACAGATTTATCCTGTGGCAAAACCCCAGAAGGAATTCTGGTGATGCACAGGATAGAGGGTTAGGGAAGGATGCAGGGTGTCTGCTGCTGGTTTCAATCACACAGGAAGGGAAAAAGGAGCTACAACTTAGAACTGACAAAAACCAGAGAAGCATACCAGAGACTGAGAGATGATGGAGGAGAAAACAGTGATACTGCAAAGTGGTGATTGGCCTGAAGGCAGTGAAGGGAAAAAAAATAGATTGCTAGGAGAAAAACGAGTTTGATGTTAGAGAGCAATGCAAGGAGTCAGACCACAAAATAAAAGGATGCAGAGTTGTATCCATCTGGCCTTTACCCCAGTGTAAAATACAAAGTAGAGCAAAACAAAAAAAAGAAATATATGTATAAAGGATAGGTTCCCCCAAAAAATAAGTGTCAGCCAAACCAGCAGACGTATCCACTATGTTTATATAAATTAAAGCTCAATTATGTAAGAACTTCACCTGCTATGAAAACTTTAGGCTTTAAAAATTTTATCTCCTGTTCCAGTGTCTTCCATAAGAAAGTTTTATTCATTCTCTTGCACCAAGGCTTTCTTTGGTTGCTTGAAATAAATGTTCAGCTTTAAAATGATACAAGGTGTCAGCAGAACAGAAGCCAAGTGCCAGGACAAGAGACCTATGGACAGAAGGGTAGGAGGGGGAATATCACCATAGTTGGAATTCACAATGTATCAAACTATTTTTAACATTAGTGTTAAAGCAAGGAGAAAGGCAAATGCTGCAGGAAAAGCCAGGGACAATACAAGAATGCTCTCAAGAAAGAATGTCAAGAATGTCAAGAAAGATCATCAGCATTTCTTGGGGATTAATTTTTCCCAGAGTAGAAATCTGTCACAGCAGCATCCAAAATCGAGAAGGGCACACAGTGCTATGTAAATCTCTGTTTCTAAAGGTAGGAAACAGAGCAGATTATTTTAGAGTATCCTGCAGGGGATGGTGAAATAATAAATTACCATCTCTGGATCCTGAATTCTGTAATATTTACTCAAGCAGTCTTAAATCTGTTTCTCAAAATACTTTATCAATAAGGAAAAAAAACCCCACCATACTCTAAGATTTCACCTTAGTCTATAAATTCAACAATTTAGCCAATAATGTCTTTGGCCATTTTCTACTTGGTACTTCAGTCTTACACCTGTATCTTTTTATCAGTTCCTTTGGATGAAGGGCTCAACAAAAGTCCTTAGGAACTAACTACAATTTGTATTCTCCTTCCCTACTACTTTTGCCTTTCTGTAGTATGTAAACCCTTTTAAGTTAATGAAATTATTCTTGCTTTGGTTTTGTCTTTCATTTTATTCAGTGCAAGACAACTAGACAGGCACACAATGTAATTGCTTTTATAACAATTAAGGGAAAAAAGTGAAAAATTTATTTCTACATGTTTTGTTTTCATAAGGTTGTTGTATTAAACCTACTTAAATAGCTGTTATTTCGTTATCAGACTAGCAGAATAAAGCAGAAAAAGTGTTTAATTAACAAATATGAATCAATATTTTAGGACTGATAATTTAGAGGCTTTAAAATAATGAGCAAAAGTAAAAGCACAAAGTTGTAAAAGATAAGACTTAGCATATTACGGTTTTAATAAAAGAGAGTTTCCTGGTTTTCATCTAATTCCATCTGGTTTCAGTCTTAGGAGGTTTTCACTGTAACAATACATTAGATTGAATATCATGGTACAAAAATCTGTCAAAGGAAATATCTCCCCTCACGATGTAAGAGAACTGAATAATCAAACACTCCTACTATTACACCTGCAATAATAATTTCAATATTTGCTCTTCTATTGAGCAAGAACTCATTTCCAAGATCCTTGAGCAGTGAATTTTACCTGCACACAGCCCTTCCCATCCTGTTAGTTTGGTTTACCCCAAGCAGTGATGTTTGAGCTGCCCTGAAAGCTGCCCTGCAGCACACACATGTTTACTTGTGCTGAATGAACAACAATCAAATGTTACCAGGGTTTGTCTTCCCTGGCAGAATAGATTAACATTAGCAAATCACCTTTGTTACAGAGGGTTTAAGAGCCTCTCAAACCTTTCATATGGACTTTGGAATGATATGCTGAATGCCTTCAGCTGCTTTCCCTATATTTTTGCATGATTTTCATACAATCATAAGGCTGCTTTGACTCCAAAACACCCAGGAAGGAAAATCTTGCCAATATTTGTAGGCATGCCTGTGGCATATGCAAGCAAATACATAAAGATTTATTTTTTAATACTTCTGGACTTCTAGTTTAGAATCATGAGAGTGGCTGAACATATCCAAAACATCTCTAATGAATATGTTGAGACAGAGAAATCCTTTGATGACATCCCAGTCCCTGAAAAGAGCCCACAAGAGAAATGGAGTGGGACTATTTACAGGGGCCTGCAGGGCCAGGACAAGGGGGAATGGTTTCCCACTGTCAGAGGGCAGGGCTGGATGGGATCTTGGGCAGGGATTGTTCCCTGGCAGGGTGGGCAGGCCCTGGCACAGGGTGCCCAGAGCAGCTGGGGCTGCCCCTGGATCCCTGGCAGTGCCCAAGGCCAGCTTGGACATTGGGGCTGGGAGCTCCTGGGACACTGGGAGCTGGCCCTGCCATGGCTGGGGTGGGAATGGATGGGCTTTGAGGCTTTTCTCCATCCACACCATTCTGTGATTCTATCAAAACACATCATGTCCCTCCCAGCTGGAGATCCAAGGCAGACCTGAGTATATTTGTGTATTTGGAACTAGAAATATACTGCCCTAACCCAAACATGAAGATCACAGAGCTATTCAAGAGCTGCTCCCTCAAACACGTGATCTGCTTCATGTCTTTTATCAGCCAAGTATCTCCACTTTACCATGTTCACCCTTTCAAATCAATCAATCAATCAATCAATCATCCAATGCCACTGTCTTGCTGGTGCCCCAGTGGAGCCCATCCACCCAGACACTTCAGGTGCTCCTCAGTAACTCCCCTCATAACCAAGCAGTTTTTAGTACAGCTTTTTTCCTGCTTGATTAACAATTCATTCATTCCTGCTGTACACCAACTAGACAAATAGAACCATTTAGGAGGAAATAGGAAGTAGCTGGAATCTTGAAGTGTGCTGGTGTTAGAGCACAAAGTTGTTGTGCTGAGCCCTAATGAATACCCAAGGCAATAAATAACTTAATCTGTAACAAGAAAGCATTAGAATATTCAGTTTGCAGAACTAATCCACTGACATGCAATTCATTAATTATCTCAATTTGATCTTTTCAGACACTGTAATTTACTGCAGATGGAATGTCACAGTAAGGAGCAGAGGAAAGGCAGAAGTTACACTTGAGAGCTGGTTATGCCAGCCCCACTGGCTGCTGACAACAGCAACCACTGAGGCTGGAAAACACCTCCAGCATCAGAATTTAGCCTTTGAGTCATCACCACCACTTTGTTGACCAGCCCAGAGCCCTGAGTTGTTCCAGTTATTCCTTGGACACATCCAGGGATGGGCAGTCCAACACCTCCCTGGGCACCCCCTGCCAAAGCCTGAGCACCCTTTCCACTGTTAATATTGAGAGCACACAGACACAAACACAATCTCTCTTTTTCTCAGTAACTCTGACAACTCACACTATTATTTCAAACTGCAGTTGAAGTAATTCAGAATAAATTTCTAAGCATCAGCTGGAAGCAGTCTAAGCAGAGTGATTTCAGAAAGCTTAGTAAGGACTTTTATTTTGTGGTAATAACAGAAATGTAGGCCTTGGAGACTGAGCACTAAAAGAAGGTAGAAAGCATTTCCTGGTGTACAACAGTTTCATTTAAAGCAACATCATGATGGTCTCAGTGAGTAACACTTTGCAAAGATCTCATGGTGTAAAAATATCAGAAATACTGATTATATTAGCTGAAAAGCACTAAAGGACCAAGGAGGAATATACAAAGAATACTACAACCACCTGTCACTGAAACAGCTTTTTTACTATTTTCCTGTGCCTTCAAAATGGAAATTATTTACATAACATTTAAGATTGCCACTTTTATAACAGGGCTAACAAGAAGCACTCAGGCATTACAGCATTATCCAACAATGCCAGCTGCAAATTAGCAGTGAAAGCTACAAGAAAGCTAAAAAGCTTTTTTTCCTTTCTTTTAACTTGGCAGTTAAAAGTTCATTTGACTTTACACTTCCTGATTAAAGACACTCTCTCTTGTCAAGTGGATACAAGGTACAAAATGATTTAAAAAAGTGATGATAGGTACTAAATATAAGCAGATGCCCTGGAATAACAGAGGCAAGACTGGGGGATTCATTTTATTTTTTACCTTTGTTAGGTAACTTAAATTAAGCTTTTTTTTTTTTTTTTTCTTCTTTTATGGTGTAATTACATGTCTTTAGTATTAATTAGTAGAAGTAACCCAATCCAGTTGTTAAACAAAAACTCCAGCTATTACAGAGGCTCAGAGTAAGTTGCAGATCCCATTATAGATGAGCTTCCCTGTATTAAATTACCACAATGAGATGGGAAGTACCAGGTTACCTCACTGTCAAAATCAGGACTTACTTAACCAGGATAATCAGCTAGAGTAGTTAGGTAATACTCTTCATTAAATTTATTTTGTAGCTTGTGATATTGCTGATATTAGTGGTACTCACAGTCATTAAAGACTATATTTCTATTTTTATCCAAAATGTCAAAGACCACACTAAAAGTCTTTCTGCTTAAAACTCTGCCATCCCAACTCATGACCAGGATTATATTCATCTTTTTTAGATCTTAACTTATAAAAGAGAAAATCACTTATTTTTTCACTCAGATGAGCAAGTTAAGAGCAAGGGAACAGATGACAATATTTCTTAACATAGTTTGGCTTCATTATAATGAGGTAGAATAGATCACAGAATCACAGAATGGTTTGGACTGGGAGAGACCTTAAAGCTCATCTCACCCAAATCCCTGCCCAGGTTGTTGCTCAAATCCTGTTAAACACTATGAAATTTTATCCCAGCTATCAGATCAAGAAATTTCTTGCAGCATAAGGTCCTAATCAGATTTTTATTCCATTATTTAAATCATTGCCCTTTGCATTTGAAGTAGAGCAGACAAATACAGCGAGTTCCACATCAACTTGCTTATAATTAATTACAGAGGCTGATTATGTTGCTTTAAACCTAATTAACTGTGCTGGCAGAAGTTCACAGAGGCTCCACACTTCCAACAGGCACTGAGGACAAGGTGAGCACAGAGTTCTCAATATCCTGAGGAGCCATTGCTGAAACAGTTTTCTTCTCATTTTGAAAGTTATAAGTTCAAGAAAACAACTAACATTTCTTGTTTCCTCAGCAAGAGAATACTCAGTGCTAATATACTGAGAGCCATAACACTGTGAACACAGTTTTAAATTTATTTTAGGTGAAGAAATTAGATGGCCCCATCATCTGAATAGAAAATATATAAAATATAATTTATGTGAGTGAAAAGTAGAAGTTTTATTTAAGCCCAAAACCCTTCTTGTGCTCTGAAGGTGAGATGTTGCTGTGTTGTAATAAGCCTTCTTAGAACCAAAAAGAAAATGTATTTGAAACAAAACCAAAAAAAACAACAAACAAAACCCACAACTTTGTATTGCCTGCTACTGTATAGGGGAATAAGGGGAAATCCAATCTCAAGACAATTTTCTGAAAGCAGAAAGAAAACAATGGAATTGCTAAGAAAGCAATCAGACACTTTTTTTATGCTGCCTGTCTTGATTTTTAATAGCAATAGCTCTATCTCTCAAGACACAATTTGATACTGAATATAATTTATTTTTTTCTGAGTTCAAAGAACTTAAATTGTTTCTTATAGAATGTAAAACAAAACAAAAACCCAAAGAAACAAACAAAAATGAAAAACATCATTTACTTTTAAGATATGCAAGTAAGAAAAAAACTCACATGTATTGAAATTGTTAAATCTATTTTCCCTTTTCTCTACACACAAAATGGATGGTGATAATATGTCTCTGGAATCTGCACCCAGAATTATTCACATCATGTTTTAGCAATCTCTGGTCTACTGGAAATCATAGAAATAGTGGGTTTTGATTTGGTTTTGCATTTTTGTTGGAAGGTAACTGTTAATAGTGGAATCATGGAATAACCTGAGCTGGAAGAGACACAGAGGGATCACCCAAGTCCAGCTCCTGTCCCTGCACTGGTGAGTGGCTGATGTTTCTGGAGAAGAATATTCAATTTACAAATTACTGAAGTAATTCAAAAAGAAAAAATTACTGAATTCTATTTGCATCAATAACCTTGAGAAAACAATGACCCACAGCCAGGCGATTCAAAATTTTAGTTCCTAAATTTTAGTTTCTAGAGAATCATGAAAAATACTGTTGAATTTTGCTTTCAGTTCCACAAAAAACATTCAGTCTTTTGAGTCTTTATTGCTTTTGTAATTGTACATGTTATTAACTGAAACACTAAGCAACCTGTAAGTAGTGTTATGTGTTTACTGATGAGAGCCATTTTCAGTAGGAGACTGAAAGTAATGCACTTTTTCATTTTAGGGAGATAACACACAGAGAAATGTAATAATTAACCCCCACCAAATTTTAAAATTGTGCTTAAAATGAATAAAATTTTCCTTACTGACACTCTGGTTTATCTGAATAGATTATTAACTGCTTAATATGTATTTCTCTACTCAAACAAAATATTGCATTATAGATTTTTTCAAATATATTAATTATAAAATCGAATTTTTAAACGCTTCATGATCTCGTGCGATGTCTCTGCATGAGGCCATCAGACTCCCAGGTTCTGGTGTCTGCTCATTTTTAATATTAACAAGATATTTCTTCCCTAAAAACTACAGACTCCCAACCATTTCCTCTCTTTTGCATGTTCCATTCAGTCCCTCCCAGTCCACTGTTCATGGACTAAAAACCAGAGATGCAGCTGTAGCTGTGCTGCAAGAAGAGACACAATTCTGTAGACACCCACATGCAGGGAAAGATGAATTTTGGGGTAATTTGATGTGGGTATTTTGGTGGATTACTGCACAATACAGACTGCAGTTTATAGTTTGTTTTCACACACAAGAGCACTGGCCCCACTGCACTTCCAAAAACCATGTCAGGAGGAAGAGAACTCCACCCCTGACTTAGTAAAGTTCTAACAACAAATTAATATGAAAACATGAGCAGCCACAATTATTAAATTAGCATGTGTGAGGAGTACAATAGCCCTCCTGAGTAAGAGTCACTACATTTAATGATTATCAATTAAACAAATGGAGCCAAAAGCACAAGCAGGTATTTGCTCTCTGGGTGATGGACACACAGGGTGCACACCCTGATGAGGCTCATCCCTTTTGTACCACACTGGGAATTTAAACAGGGTTGCCAAAGATGCAGTCAAAGTGCCAAATGATTCCGTGGCAAACACAAGCACCACTTAACTTCTGATCTCCAGGTAATTAAATTTATTAGGAATGCAGACTTGAAGCCTTCTGAAGGCCCTGCAACCCAGGAAAGACCTTCCAGTCAGTGCAAGTCAGGCATCCTCATGCCTCCAGATATCGGGGGCACTGCGACCTTCTGCATTTGTTCTTTCTGGATATTATTTTATAAATAATACATGCAAGCCTTATTCTGCTCAGACTCTGTCAAACAAAAGTATCTGACATTGTTTGCTTTCTAGAAATGTGATTATTGCTTTCTGTAAGAAATAAAGCTCGGTGGAAAATCTATTTTTTCTGGTCAAGACAGTACAGTGCTGAACAGAGTGAAGGGCAGCACAAGTGGAAATTATGCAGACAGTTTGACTAGAGGAAAATGAGGATGTGCAAAGCAAGCTTAGAATATAAGTGTAGAAAAGTGCTGACACACATATCACTGATGATGTAAGAAACTAATCACCAGCCTCTGCTATCTCATGCTAAAGTTCACAAAGCTGGAATCTACTCATTTCCATGCTCTTGTCATGGCCCCTGTCCATTCAGCTGGGCACTGAAGTCTAGAAGAGAGTAAGTCTTGCAGTTTTAGCCAGTTCTGGGCAGGTGTTTGGTTTACTCTCCAGAAGAAAATTTCTCCTGTGAAGTTTTTCCCTCCCAGTGTCCCAGGAGCTCCCAGCCCCAATGTCCAAGCTGGCCTTGGGCACTGCCAGGGATCCAGGGGCAGCCCCAGCTGCTCTGGGCACCCTGTGCCAGGGCCTGCCCACCCTGCCAGGGAACAATCCCTGCCCAAGATCCCATCCAGCCCTGCCCTCTGACACTGGCAGCCATTCCCTGCCTCCTGGCACTTCAGGATCTTGTAAATAGTTTCTCTCAAATAACCTAGAGGAGGGTAAAAAATTGCAACTCTTACCCAGTTGTCAGTGGGCAAGAACCTGATCCTTGAACTATTTGCACACGAAATTGAGCAGCACGATACAAATGACACTGCTCAGTGTTATGTGGTATTTACCAACCAGCAGCACCTTAGTAGAGAACATAAATGTGGCAGCTGTAGGTTTCTTAGTGATAGTTATTTACAGATGCCTGAGGGTTCCAGCATCTGGCATTCAACCCTCTCATAGTTTACAGTCTATCAGAGCCATTGCCTCAATACTGTCAATGGTAAATTTTGACTTAATCTTCACATTTACTAAGAAAAAAGAGGAAAAAAAGTTAAGAACCCAGAGAAGATATAAGCTGTTTTAATTCTAATGTGGTTTTATAGCTCCAGTTTGTACTGTTCAGTGCCTGACATTTTGCACATCATATGGTGTGTTTCGTCAGTGGAAGTAAATCAGCTCCTCTCCTGGAGTGCAAGCTTCCTAATACACAAAAAAAGTGCTTTGTTTGAGAGCAAAAGTGCTGTACAGTTGTTATGGCAACTGGATTTTGAAAGGAAGTGCATAGTTTTGAGGGGCATCTGCTTAATTCCCAAACAAATTCTTCACCCCAGCTGCCCTGGGAGGGATGATTTTTAAACCAGTCTCTCGCAAGGTGCAGAACGATTTCCAGCTGAGCAGCTTAGCACAGCTCCCACTGGCTCCAGGGAAAGGGTGATCCCTGTGCTTGAGCTCCAGGGAAAGGGTGATCCCTGTGCTTTAACTCCAGGGAAAGGGTGATCCCTGTGTTTCAGCTCCAGGGAAAGGGTGATCCCTGTGTTTGAGCTCCAGGGAAAGGGTGATCCCTGTGTTTCAGCTCCAAGGAAAGGATGATCCCTGTGCTTTAACTCCATGGAAAGGGTGATCCCTGTGTTTTAACTCCATGGAAAGG
>NC_031780.1:17228765-17249751 GCF_001522545.3 Parus major | reverse complement strand
CCTGTGTTTCAGCTCCAGTTAAAGGATGATCCCTGTGTTTTAACTCCAGGGAAAGGATGATCCCTGTGTTTCAGCTCCAAGGAAAGGGTGATCCCTGTGTTTCAGCTCCAAGGAAATGATGATCCCTGTGTTTCAGCAGGAGAAACCTCTGCCTGTGAGCCCCCAGAGCCCTGTCCTGTGGCTCAGCCCTGTAAACACCAAGGGGCAGCACATTTCCAGAGCAGCTGAGGCAGGGGCTGCAGGGGATAGAACATTTAACAGCACTCAGCAGAAACAGAATATCCTCCCTTCCTGGACACAGACACACAAAACTAACTTCCAGTGCAGGTGTAAAGTTCTTTAAAAATAAGGAAAAAGCATAAATAGAAATCCATCTGGCATGTGTGTGTGTGTGAGACGGGCTGGGAACAGCAATGCTGATCGTGGTTGTCACCGTGCTGTCAGAACCTGTCAGAGAAGTTTCAATGTGAAGCTGTGAACTAGGAATTGAAAGTTCTTTCATATTTTTAAGAAAGGCTGTAATACTTGAATCATACATAATTGACAACATTGACTTACAGTTATCTTTACTGTGTGGAGTTTTATGAAATTTCAACACTATACAGATGAAATTTTGGAGATGTTTTTCAGAAATATGCAGCACTGGTGTATACAATATATTTATGCATATAGACAAAATTACAAATGAAAAATAGCCATATTAGTCACAACTTGCACCAGGACTAATGGCTTTGTGTAGAAAAACGTCATGCAAGGACTCAGAACTACAGCTAAAGAGCCAAGATTCCCAAACTTCCAAGGGATACACAGATGTACAAAGGAATTCTTTCAAAGGGACATTTACCACTGAGCACAGGCTGAGAAAAATGTAACTGAGCAACAAGAATCACACCTTATTTTTAATTCAAAATAATTAACTAACTTCTGAAAGTTATTAGTGAGCAAGATCAAAAAATACAAATCCTCCTGTATCTTATTAAAACACAAATGGCTTGGGAAAAGTAAAATACTGTATAATGACAGTCAGAAGCAGAAAAAAAACTGAACCTGGAATCAACTACAGCCAAGAGTTCAAAATAGAAGGTCTTGGGTGATGGATTTCATTGTAGCTGTTAAAGTTACACTTCTCACCTGCTATTGGAAGTACAGGACTTGTGTTCTGCATTCAAAAATCTGAAAGTCCTACCAAATGTACAAGTACTAAAAGCACTGGTATTTGTGCTGGTAAAAATAATAGAGATTCAACAGGTATGGATAAGCCCAGGTGAAGGCATCACTTCTGTGGCTGCTCATGCCCCTTCCCTTTTCACTTCTTTTCAATGCTGACACTCTGTTTTCAAGGCTGCTGTGAAAGATGGGCAGCAGTTAGCTGTTTATGCATGTAAACAATGGACATCTTTAAAAAACTATAAATTCTAGGTAGTCTATAAATACTGCCAGCTCTCCACACCTGCCCTGGATCCAGCCAGATTTACAGAAGGAGGAATTCTTCATTCACAGATGCATCTTCACATTTAAAGTCCATTTCATTTACATGACCCTGGAGCCTTGTCCAGACAAGCTCACTTGAGCTTTACCCAGATGGTGCCCATTTGCTCAGGCATCATTTATTACAATTCCCTGAGGTTAGAGCAGGCAGCCAGCTGGCAGAGAATCCCAAACTTGTGCTGGGGAGATTGCATGTCTTCATCACTGCATGGCAAACCCAGCAATGACAGCTCTAAACCTGCCAATGTTTGCATTACTCCACTGCTTAACCTGCTGTGTTCAAGCTTGTTTTGTGCCTGAAAATTATATATATATGTATATGTATATATATATATATATATATGTAGGCAGAGTCATGAAAGAACTGCAAGAGCACAAAGGAGTTGCCCTGAATTAACAGGACACTGGTGTTGCCATGTAAGCCTTAAATGAAACTCCAAACTCTATGAGAAACTAGTGTAGGATAGAAATTTAAATATCAGGGGAGAACAACAGTATGAAGAAATAATCAAGTTTTTTCAGCAGATTGTTGTTCTAACAACCTAAGCAGATTAATATGAAGATTTTTCATTTTCAAATATTTTACTATGGCAGCATTAGCAAATAAATGAGTGAAAGCTACAAGCAGGAGTGTTTATTTAAAATGTCACAGGGTTTCATATTCTATGTTCTAGCATATATGTAAGAAGATCAGGCAGTGCTTAAACATGAAATTAATACGCTACAAGTTGGAAATTTTTACCAGTGTATAATTGCAACTGATTATCTCATCTCCTGCAACCTACAAGATTTTTATAGATCACAAAATATGCTAAGGTCACTGCTGCCACACAACTGCTTTATTATTTTATTATTTATTTATTATTTTATTATTTTCTTTAAGATAACACTTCTACCAAATGCAACCCACTGAGCTACTTCCCTATTTAAAATCAAATTAATAGTAAATAAATAAAAATTTACTCTTCAAAACCCATCTGGAGCCAGTGTGAATATCATACAAGGTGTACACTAGCAAACATAACACAGACCTGGCAATTGGCAATGCCCTGGTGGGGAATGTCAAGTTAAAATTTACCCACAGCAGAACAGTGATAGTGAAGTGTCCAGTTTATGGCAACAAAAAATAGGGAATAAATTTGTATTACCCAGGCAGCAGCCAGTGCATACCCAAGTATGGAGCATCAAAAGAAACACAACCTCTTCAATTCCATCAGTATTAATGATACCAGTACCAAAGGCAATCTTTTACGTATTTGCTAATTTTCAAGCATCTAAATTATTGAACCATTAAAATTTTCCACGGATCTAATACAGAACAACTCATTTTTAAGACAGTTCCTGAGGTTTTAAAAGTGTATAACTTCATTTTCAAGGAGAACAAGTCTACAACAGGCTTAGAATTTACTGTGAGAATCCAACCTTCCTGGTTAAAAATGGAGAGTTTGAGATCCCTCTTTGCACAAGAAACCAACTACATCTCTAACTCTACATCCAGAATTTCATTAAACATAAAATACTTGACTAAAAAAGGTTTTCCATCACTTCCACAACATCCCAAATCAGAGCCCTGGCTTTGAACTCCTTCCAGGAGAAGGCTGGGAAGCACCTACTCCACACAGAGCAGAACACAGCTCACACAGGGGACAGGTGCACCCCAACCCTGCCACATTGTGCTGGAGAATCATCTGGAGATGGTTCCTCCTCAGCAGAACTGGAACCTGGAGCAGTTTCTCCTGGGAAAGGGAGGAGCTGGCTGCAGCAGAGCCACGGGTGCTGTGTTAGCTCAGCTCCAGCAGGGCAGGAGGTGTTAAAGGGTGGTTTTATCCTGCACACCCAGCTGCTCCCTGCTGGCACAGCCTGGCTGGTGGGAGAAAGGGATGGAGGGATGGAGGTAGAGCTGCTCTCTTTCCTGGGTGCTACTTGAACCACCTTGGAAAAGGGGAGGGAAATCTCCCTTAGCTCACAGCTAACTCACTGCTCTGCCTGGAACCTTCTGGAAGGTGCAGACTGGTGGGGACATCTCAGCACCTTGTCCTGGGACCCCTGTCTGGGCTCCAGGGGAGGCAGAGGGATGGGCCAGCTGGGCATGGGCTCGGTTTGGGAAGCTGCAGCGGGAGGGGAAAGGCGCTGTGCTCACCCTCCTCACTGCGAGCGGCTCAGCGACTCGGGCTGGGATTTTTGGGATAAGGGGCATTGATTGTGTGAATTCCATGGGAAATCCTGACTGTGGCAGTGCTGGCCCTGCCTTGTCCCTGTAACCCCATGTTGGTGGCCCTGGGAGAAGCGCTGCTGTCCTGGAGAGGTGCCCGTGCTGGAAAGGCTGTGCACTTCAAGTGATGCAAGGGCACATTCGGAGATGGCTCTCGCTGCTTTTCTCAGTTGAAAAGCTGAGTTTTAAAAGCTTTTAAAGTTTTAAAAGTTTTTAAAAGCTGTGTGCTTTGGGCAGGTGTCAAAGTGCTGGAGCTGGCATTTTTTGCAGATGATGCTACTGGTCCATTCCTGTCAGGGAATTTGCTTTTTCCTTTCTTGCCTACTAAAGTCATCTTGGTTTCTGTTGAGTTTGAGGACTGTTAAAGTTAAGTATGTATTAAAAAACCTTCACTGAACCCACAGGCTTGTTAATGGCTTTGCTGAATTGGTGAGGAATTTTTCAGCAGCTTTTCACTCATTGATGTAAACACTTAGTACCTTTTTTTAACCAGTAATAGAAAGAAAATATTTTTCACAGCTACTGGAACATACAGAATTCTGCAATTTTTGGCTTGCTGCCCATAAATGTGCTTTAAGATGACATGGAACTCATCAGCTGCAATCCTTCCTTTCCTCCTTCTACTCCGAAGATGTTGGGAAATGCTTTCTCATGTTGGTTTTTCCTTACACCTGTTCAGAAACTTTATATTTCTCTTTCCTTTTACCTATCATGATATTTACTCAATATGTGGATTCTTGTACTCAGTGAGTTTCAGAGCAGTACACATGTTCAGTATCTCAAGCAGTCCCTGTTTCCACAAACTGAAAATTGATTTTCCTTCTCTCAAGTTTTTTTTCCTCAGTTGTCTTGACCCCACCTGTCCCACAAGTGAAGCTTCTTGATAAGAGCAAGGACTTGATGGGTTTCTAATCTAATCTTTGCTGATAATTCCTTTAGTACTAGTGGAGCTTGTTGGTTGGTTGGTTTGGTGTTTTACTGGTTTGGGCTTGTTTATTTTTCTTTTTCCCCCCCTTCTTTCCTTTCTGGAGTTTCTGCTGCAGGGAAAAGTCTGTCTTGGTGGATTTATTTCTTGTGGGGAAGTTGGTTTTTGAGCATTGCATCATAACAATATATATGTGCTATAACCTTGCTGTTGCTTATAGTTAATAATTAATTGTGGGTTTTTTTTTTTAAATTTCTGTTTGCCTGTTGTGAGTTTTCCTAAACTTTTCCTGGTGTATTTCTAGGTTATAGAACTTCAACACTGGGTCTGTGATCCTGGTGACTCAGTACAAAACACCAAAGCAGTCCTTGGAGAATCTATTCAAGAGGACCTTTTTAACAGAAAAATTGAACCCATGAATTGGTTGCAAAGAGAAAAACAGGATGTTGTTTTTTAAAAATGCTGCAAACAAAAAGCCCTTTGTTCATGGTTTATAATAGTATTTTATTCTAAGTTGTTGTCAGTTATATGTAACTGGGGAAAGCTAATTGGATTTGTTACTTCAGTTCAATCAATCACACATGGATTGATAATTACTTTGTGACCTCACAAAACAAATTCAATACGTTAACAGTTCTTTCATGAGCATTATTTTTGGAAGGTCAGGACTGCAAAATGTACATTTTTTAACAATTGCTTGCCAAACTGTTCAAGTAAATAATGGAACACCACAGACTGAATATCACTTATTTTGACTCATAACTATTCATCCCTTTCATTGGGAGGTTATGAAGCATTAATTAACATTTTTATCACTACTGTAAAGGCAAAGAGTATTAGAAGTACAATTCATAAAAGGCCTGTATCAGTTACAGTTCCAGGATGGGGAGCAGTTTTAAGCACGCCTTTCATCTGTGCCTGCTGATGTCTTATCTGTGAGGGGGCGGATGTGTTTGTTGGGATTTTGGCAGCATTTTTATGTATGAATATGTTACAGTGAAGCTGAAATAAACACACAAGTCTCCTGAAAATTTGTTTCCCTTGAGCACTTGAGCTTTTGGGTTTTTTTGTTTTTTTTTAGCTTAATAATTTTACTTTTTTTTTATTGCTGCATTCCTGGAGTTTTACTTCTGATAGCGGTGTAAATGCTTTTGTAACCTTAATGGAAGGGTTTCATATTTCTAGTGACACAGTTAAGAGCCCCAGAGGAGTCATTACCATCACACTGCAGACACTGGAGCTGTTTCTGTGTCAATGAAGTCTCTCTCAGACTTCCATCCGTGTGCTAACAGCCCCAGAGGAGTCATTAGGTGTCACTCGGAGAGCCTGAGCGCTTATGATGTCAATGGAAGTGCAATTTTAATGCCTGGCTACGTGCTTGTGGAAAAATTCCACAGCTGTGATGAAATAGGGACTTTACCTTTAATACGGTGCTCTGGCCGCTCTGTGTAAGGTCTGAACGTGAGCCTTAACAGAAGAGGAATCTGCAGCCTCTGAGGTTTGTGTTTTGGCAGCTGGAAAGATGAATTTTCTCAGGAATTTGCACCTTTTCCTGCACTCTATGGAGTGCCAACTCATAAAGCTGTATGGTGGCAGTGGGTGCAGTGGAGCAGTAACCTCTCCACAACCAGGCAAAGCTGCAGCCCTGGCACAAAGGGACCTCAGAAACGCCAGAAAGTTCTTTTCACAGTAAAGTGTTTGTAGGCTGGTTTCATACAATGAAAGGCAGGTGGGTAATTCAAGATTTTTGGGTTTTAACAAGGAAAACATAACATCCTTTTATGATATCTTTAATTACTATTATTTTTTAATTTAAATACACTTTTTATTCCCTGCAGTAATCTATGTAGAAACTTCGAAGCTGTACCTGTTGACTACATTTTTAAAAAAACTTTATTACACCTTTTGATAATGTTACTACCTTAATCAGTGGTTATAATGAGCCTTACAGGTACTACTGAAAAACATATCCCAGCATCACAGGCTGAAAACATGTTATTGTTCAGTGTTTCAAATCCAACACTTAATGCACTTCAAGGTTAATTGCTTTTTATGCCC
This sequence comes from Parus major, assembly GCF_001522545.3. NCBI lineage: Eukaryota > Metazoa > Chordata > Aves > Passeriformes > Paridae > Parus > Parus major. The sequence goes on along the minus strand of NC_031780.1, from coordinate 17,243,068 downwards.
TATTAAAGGGAGTGAGATGTGTCTTTTACGTAGAGAGCAAGATAAATTTTTCATTTTGATACTTTTATATTAATATGTGGTAATGAAGTAAGGTGTCAATGATTTTAGGAATATAGGTTGGCTACTTGTACAGTCCCACAATTCCTTCAGTTCTTCTAAGTAACCTACTTCAGGTATAGTAAGGGATTTGTATTTAATTAAAAGTATATTTTATTTTGGGTTTTTTTAGCCCTAATTCCTTCATTTGCAAGTAAACCCAACCCAAGGATTGTGTTTTTCACTGAACCAATAATTCTGGATTGTGGAGGAAGGCAAGCTGTGTGTTTCCATGTGTGTTCACACAGGGTAGTACACAACTGGGTGTGTCATTAAAAGATACACATAATGACATAAATTCTAAAATACTGGCATGTTCTTTAGTGGTGAAGTTTTGTTTGCATTCAATACACCATCACATTTTTTTCCTGACAAACAAACTTTGTATGCAATACAAACATAGCTTTAAAAGGAAGAGCATTTTATGTTTTGGTTACAAAGAATTGTGGCATTTGCTGGTCAATACTTGAAAAATTCACAGCATTTCTCTACCTTAATTTGTTTTCCTTTTAAAATTCATTTTTGGATGAATGTCTACATTAAAATGGCATTTTTCCTCAGGGTTGGAAGGAGTGATGGTGCTATTTAATTTCTTCATGTTATCCCTCATCATTATTGCTCTGTACCTGCACTAATTGATCAGGTATATATTAGGATTTCCAAATTGTTAGTCTAACACCAGGTGGATTTACACATTATTTCATTCTCTTTCCACATCAGGGTTCAGTTATTTTGCAGGGCAAATCAGCAAAATTCTTCTTTTTCCTTCTGCTCTCAGAAATCCTGAGGTGGGGATATCCAAATGACAACATTGTTCTGACTCTGTGCTGTCCCCTGGATCCTGTTCAGAGTTTGCACAAAGTCTTGCTTCATGTGAGTTTGGTTTTCACTTCTACAAATTTGTGTATTTTGCTGGAATATTTGTGATACAAGAAGTTTGACAGCACCTAACCCACAGTGATGTTGCAGTCTACAGACAGAGGTCTATATATTAAAAACAGACATTAAAAAGAAATGAAACAAATTCTTGGGTAGGTAGAGATTAACTGACTGTATTTCCTCACACTTGAGCACAAGAATGCATTTTACAAACTCTGAGAAGCTCTGGTGGAGATGGCCCTGCTGTAGCTCAAGGCAAGACCTGCTTCTGGTGAACATAACCTCACATATTGTGACAATAGGATGCTATAATTTGGTGTATATATATATAAACATACCATATTTTGTATGTACTAAGGCTTCAAATAATTTACTACCTAAAGAAATATCTCCTAATGCCTTTAGTCATGTTCCACTTTATTTCAGGGGCTGTGGCTTGCAAAGCACAGGTGGCCAGAGGTGATTTGTAGGAGAATTAATTGTACTACTAGCATTTTAATTTTATTAAGTACTACAGAATTGTTTGGTTTTTACTTGGAGTCATGATTTGAATAACTAAAAAATCCTTTGATTGGCCAACAATATATTGCCTAAATAGTAAACAATAATGAAATACATGTTTTTGATAACATTTGCCTGTTTGATTCCTTCTGATGTTCTCATCTTGGTGGAGGGACTCAGCTCAGTGATCTTTGCAGATGTAATACCTTAGTGCCATTTATGTACCACAGGAGTTCTACCTTAATTTTTGGGGCTTTCTTTTTATAGGAAGAAACAGGTACAAACAAAACTTTCCTTTCTTTTAGTCACTTTGTCATTTGTTTCTGTTATTGCTGCAGAGACTCTCACAGTTGAAAATGTGCAAAGTTAAAATAATTGTTAGTGCACATAAAGGATGTTGTTTTCTTCCCACCTTGTGCAATCCCCTTAAGAGTTTTCTAGATTTTGAAGTAACTTTTGGATACTTAAGCTGGGAACTCCCATATCTTAACCACATTAATAACCATATTGCATGCCCTTTCTATTTTGTGTTGTATTTGTACTTATAGCAGACTCAGCCATGCGGTTTTCTCGAACTTTGTGAACATGTTATATGAAATATGAAAAGTGAGAATTAAATAGAATGAGTTTAACCCCCTAAGAGGAGTAGGAGTCATATAAGGAAATAAATAAAAAGGTTAAGTTCTTTTCACTATCCTCTAAATCAAGTGTTTAGAAGCCTTTTAGTCATAGTTTGCTGAGGATTGAGTCCTTTGTCACAGCAAATCTGAACCCTGGCACTGTTGGCCACTGGACTCTGGTACTTTGGCATGGCAGCAGAGTGCTGGCTCTCAAAAAGGAAAAAGCCACTCTTCTCTAAAGCATCATAAGGGAAGAAAGAGATTGGAAGTGAATTTAATCTGGAACTATGAGTGCCTGAAAATTAACAGAACACTTCTTCAAAGGGATGGAATTGGGGAAAACAGTGTCCAAGTAAGTAATAGCAAGATAAATGCTTTGATATTGCTTTTTATAATGACCTCGCTGTGCTACCAGAGAGAGACCAAACACAACCTCTGACCTGACTGTTTTTTAGTCTCATTAGATGGAAGCACTGTCTGGCAGGTTGTCTCAAATGTGCACAGGGCCATTGTGACTGAAAACTTCCACATCCTTTCACTAAGCATAGGAACAAGTGTGGAAGTTGAAGCAGTGGTTCTGTGCTCTTCCTTTTCCGTGCTGTTTTGACACTTGTAAACCAATTAGTGAGGTTCTGCATCCAGAGTTTTACAGGCTTCTCTCTTCATCTCGAGGACTCCTTTGGCTTCAACAAAATAGCTTCAAGTTCCTTCTGAAGATTTCCATCTATGTGTTATTTTTTCTTTTGAGATGTATTTTGAAATCTCTCCTGGTTTAGTTGTGACATATTTCACTGGTGCTATTTACTGATAGCCCTGGGGCAGCAAGCACAGGTGTTGTTAAACATTGGTTTAATCCTGATTACAATCCCAGCAGTGGCTGCTGTGGCTACTTGTTTGGGATGTGTTTTGCTCTGGAACCCTTTGATATACAAATAAAAATGTGCTGCAGTTCCTTTAAAAAGAAATAGATCTTAGTTTGTATATTTTTGAATTTTATGAGGACCTTCAGACCACTTTTATTAGACAGCCAGCAGAAATCTTTGAGAGAATAGGGCCTGCTAGATAGACAACTGACCACTAGAGATCTTATTCATCAAAAATTTTTGAACATGTTAAATGAAAGTGTTACAGGAATATAATCCAAGTAACAATAAAACAAATGAGAGTTGTCCACCTTAGTTCTCTCCCTCCCTCCCACTACTTCTTGATTTTGCATCTGCTTCTAAGGACTGCTATGTAGGACTTTGCCCTGTAATAAAAACTTTCCTTGAATACTTGGAGGTGGAAAAATCTGCATTTTCTCTGAACAGACATGAAGCACTTGTCCAGTGTCCTGTTCTGTGAAGGTCCTACTGCTCATTCCTCACTGCAGCTATTTCGGTACTCTCACTGTCCTAATTCTCTGCTCAGTGTGGTTACTTCCATCTCCTCCCTTTTCAAAACTAACTTGTTGCAGTGGGAATTCTTTATGTGTGTCAGCCTTGGATCACTGATGGACCTGAAGTCCCCCAGTGTCTCATTTCTTTGTCCCAGGGACAGGGGAATGGGGGCTGTGGTCAGTTCCTCACATCTCTGCTGCTCCTTCTTCCTCCTGGAGAGGAGACCTTTCCCTGCCCCAGCAGCAGACAGCTCTCCATGAGCTTCTCCAGAGTGAGTCCTTCCTGAGGACTGCAGGACCCTTCTCCATGGAGTGTGGTCCTTCAGGAACAGGCTGCTCCAGCACAGGTCACCCCCAGGGTCACAGGTCCTGCCAGCAATGCTGCTCTTGTGTGGGCTTCTCTCTCCATAGTCTGCAGGTGCCCACCAGGAGCTGCTCCAGTATGGAATTCCCACAACATCACAGCCTCCTTCAGGCACCCCCTGCTCCCTTGTGGGGCTCTCCAGGGCTGCAGGGGGGTCTCTGATCCATCCTGGAGCCCGTGGGCTGCAGGGGCACAGCTGCCTCTGCCCAGGCTGGGGGAACCTCAGCTCCAGCTCCTGGAGCAGCTCCTGCCCCTCGTGCCCTGCCCTGGGGGTTTGCAGAGCTGCTCCTCTCACCTGTTCTCACTTCTCTCTCCTGGCTGCAGGGTCTCACCCCTTCAGTGTTACCCAGAGGGGCTGTTGCTGATGAGCCCAGCCCTGTGTGTCCAGGAACTACCTGGGACTGGATCTGCCAGAGCTGTGGGAAGCCTCCAGCACCTTCTCACAGAAGAAGCAGCAGCCCCTCAGCTACCAGAACCTTCCCACACAAACCCAATATAATGCTGTTAGAATGGCAGTGTGCAAACTCTCATTGTTAGGGTTAGGGATCAGTCATTTCAGAGGGGTGTAATTTTGAGTGATCTTTGCCTCAAGTATTTATTCCTTGCTTTTACAGTAATGCTAGAAGTGATATTTTAATTTGTAGAGAGCAGCACAGAAGCTCTGTGTGTCTGCAGGTGTAAGGATTGCTGCATTTTGTGATTCCCCATTTAGTGGTTCCTGTTGGGGGGACTGCAGAAGCCTGGCCACACTGGGCAGTAATTTCATTTGTGCTTAAAGGCAGTAATAGAGGCAGACATGGCAAACAAAGCACTGCAGAGTGACCTTGGAGAGGGCTGCCCGTGGCACCAACATCATTAACAGAGCTGGGCCCTGAGATAATCAGACTTTAGAGCAATGTTGCACAGGGCACCTCATGGCTGTCAGTTTTTCACACACTCATTACCATGCTCTGTGTGCTGGATTGTGTGAGAACAAGGAAGATCTACCTTGAGGCGTATCAGACCGTCTGGCTGGAGGTATTAGAGACCTTGACAGACTAAAGCAGTGTATTAAGAGCTTTCACTCCTGATGATCCTCTTAAAAATGAGACTTCAGAATGTCTAGTGCATAGAATGATTCATCTAAAACATCAAATAACATATGTTCTTAGCCTTTGATGGCAGTCCTAAAGTTATGCTTCAGCTGAAAAGTAAAATTTGTCATAAGTTTTTTAAATGCCAAATTTCTGCACAATATTTCTGCATGTATGTCTCTGTGAAGAGGTTGATTTCTGTAATCAGTCATTGAAGTAGTGAATTGCTGCCAGAGCAAAGTAATTTTTATGATAAAATATTAAAACCCCACCCAAATTAGAAGCTTGTTTTTCATGCTGAAAAGTAATTGAATGAAATAATCCTTTATATAATGTTTTTGTGTCTGAGGTCTGTTATACTGCAGGTCCTGTCCCTTGACAGAGAATAATTTACTTGTCCTTAGCATCACCTTGTGAATCTCTGGCAGGGTAAATCCTTCTCAGGACAGCATGTGCTTGGGAATATATTTATGAGAGGTAAAGTTGGCTTCCCAGAATCTCAAACTTAATTTTTCCTTGTCCTCAAGTCTACAGAATATCCTAAATTGGAAGTGACCCACCAGGATGATCCAGTCCCACTCCTGGCCCTGCACAGACACCCCAACAGTCTCACCCTGTGCATCCCTGAGAGCACTGTCCAAATTCCCTGCCTAGGAAAGCCATCAGGATACCATGTTTGTGATTTTAAAGTAAAGTTAGCATAAGATTGACACTGTTCCCTGGAGGTATCCAAGTACTTGATCTCCTTCCATAATGCCATTTTCCCAAATAATCTCACTGCATGTTAACTGACTGCTCTGCATTTGGCAATGCAGAGGTAATGTTATGTGATTTTTGTCAAGCTTGTGTAACATAAGTGCCTTCAGTCTGATAGTTATGTACTGTTCCTGTCAGACAAGAGCTTGGATAAATTACCATGTGTTTTGTTGAAGGCATTTCCTCCTCACTTAAAACACAAATGCCCTGAAAATCACTTGATTCAAAGGTGCTTTACTTATTGCACTTGTCCTTCAGACAATGCCAGTTGTAAAATGCAATTGCAATTCAAGAAATTCATTCATTCTAAGCAAGATATATGTTGATCTTGTAATTTCTGGTTTTAGGTAGAGTTATGAAGAATGATATGCTAAAGATTATAATTTTTTCATAAAGTAACAGTGAGGGAAGCACTGGAGGACTTGATCCAAAAAGTAAAATAGAGGAAACCAATACCTTGGCTGTAACATTTTACTTAAAACTTTTACTTACAATTATCACATTTTATTCATCAATGCACTATTGTAGTTCTCTGCTCACAACAACAAAGATGCTTTAGCCTTTATCCCATTTATTTTATTAGAAGGCCCTAATTCACTGGTGGTTTGAGAGAGAAATATTTAGATTGAAGGCATGGAGTAGACTTTAGATTCTCAGGGGAAAAAAAAGTGGCTTGTATCAAAAATTAAGTTAGAGACACTAAAAGCTTGTGAAGGGCACTCATTACCAAACTTGGTTTTGTATATGATGTGGGTTTAGATCCATTTATGTTTAAATTAGGACTTTGTTGTTATAATTTGACCAAATTTTGATGCAGGCCAGCATCAGTTACAAATCTGGTCTGTTGTTTGCATTTGTTTCCTCAGTGGAGATCTTATATACCAGATTTTTTTCTTAGTCCTGTGAAATCTAGATCTGACAAATTTGCTCTCAAATTACCTGATGTATTTCATGCATCCCAGAGGAATACCTTTTAAAAGATACCCACACTGTTCTTTCTGTCCCTGCAGTAATAACGAGCTGACTGTTTAGCTTTGAAGAGTTCTTTGTTTTATTTTCACAAGCAATTTTCTCTCTGTGGAAAAAACACAGTTTTAATAGAATGCTCTGAAGAAATCCTGGGCTTGAAAGAGGCTGTTGAAGGTTATCTGGTGCTTTATACCTGCATCAAAATACCTGAAGGGGACACACACTCCCTGAATATTGTGAAGAAATGTGCTGGGTTTAAAGCATCTGGTTAAGTGCTAAACTGTGAGTGCTAAATGAATAGTTGTCTTGCCAATTGTATGGGTTTGGATCCTGAAAGGCAACTGATGCAAAGATTCTATGATAATGGTTGGCAAATATTTTAAATGTACATATGGGTGTTCCAAAAAATAACAGCTGCAGCAGATTGGGGAAGCATTTAATAACTTATGATAAAAGAAGCCCATCACAAAAATAAACCGTGCCCTGCAGGTGTCTGTAGCTGTGTTGTCTGGCTTGAGCCAACAATATCCTGTAAACAGGAATTTTGTTATTTCTGGCTCTCAATCTTAGCTTTGCACCCATAACAGTAGTAGAGGAATGTTGGAGTATAAACATTTGTAAGTTTGGTAATTAATCATGTGATAAGTGAAGACAAGGGAAGCAAAACTGATTCTGCTGGCTTGAATTAATTATGATTTCACTAAAACATAATTTTCCCCAGTTGTTAAATGCTATATAGCTCATGCCTGAGCAATTGGCCATTATTTACCTTTAAAATGTGAGTAGAAAAAATCATAAAACATAGCTGGGAATTAGCTTTTCATATCTCATGATTTTTATATCCCAGCATTTAGTGACATGCCAAGATAGTATGTGCATTGCACTTAGATAAAATTCAGTAAATCATAATGGGTTATGGCAATATTCCTTGTAAAGCTTGCCTCTTCACTAGAAATATCTGATTATCATGTATTGTGCTTTTTCATGCATTCTTGAGGGTTTTATCTGACAAATCTTATGAGGAAACAAAATTCAATTCAGTGCTCAACTCCTGTGTTGTAGTTATGACTCGAGGTCAGGGTGCTTCAATCAGGTGGCAGTGGAGTCAATTCAGATTTTATTTTTGACTTGAGCTTGTTTGCTGTGATGGGACATATTTAAAGACATTGGAGTGTTAATGTTTTTTTTATCCTTTAATAATGTGCTCTTAGCTCTGGTAAGAAGCAAAAATAGGAGACTCCTACTGCTGGCAGTCACATGTGTGTAAAAGTGCTCAGGTGCACCCTGGCTTCATTCTGAACCATGACTTGGTGCCCTTTGAGCAAACCTGGATATTTATAGCCTAGCCTAGTCCTTTTAGGCTTGAGATATTAACAAAGAAGTGAAATCAATTGTCCATATTTTACTAAATATATTTGACCTGTAATGCTGGAAATAAAGGTTACGCTATAAAAATCATTCATTCTGCATTCTTATGGAATTGGCTTCATTTTTCCATAAAAAGAATAAATCCAGATTTTTACAACACATCTGGTATATTCATAACAATTAGTTCTGGACAGGGTTACACTGTTGTCACTCTAAATTGCAAAGTCCAAACACACATAAATTTGAACTAGAAATTGTTTAGTCAATGAATAAGTAGTTTATCTTACTCACTTGAAAAGCTATCAAACCTGAGAGGTGGAGCTGTTTTGATGCTGTTTGATTACAATGGAGCTTTTTATAAGTGCTAACTCCTTTTTGTATGAATGTGAAACAATTGATGTAAGTATTGTTCAGTCAGATTGCTTTCTTTGAATAGAATATATAGGAATACACAGCAATTGTTGATAAAAGAATTCGGAATAAAATACACAACTACTTGCAAAATGGGTGTTCTTATGAAATAAATGGACCAATTATAATATTAAGGCTACTCTTGTGGAAAAAAGGGTGATTTTTCTTTCAAATTATCTTATAGACATAAAGGTTGCTGTCAACATCATTCTGTTGTTAATTTGCTTGACAGTTTTTGCTTTCAACTCTAATAATATTGAAAAGCATTTACAGGACCTACCTTAGTGCATTTCCAACATCATAAAGAAGGGATATGCATATTAATTGTCTCAAATTGCTTATTGGCATAGATTTTGACACCAAAGACAATGACCTGTGCCAAACCCACTGTATTATGTCCATACAGTGATCAGGCTTAGGAAAAACCTTGAGTGACAGAGAAATACTTTTAAACTATGGAAATGTCAGTGTTTCCAGTGAAGCTGCTGCAATTTTCTTGTATGGGAAAGCTAATTCGTAGTTTCAAATGTGTTATATTGATGTAAAACATGGTGCACACACACAGATCAATAATCCCAGGAGCTTTGGTTTGAAGGGGACCTTAAAGCCCATGGAAAAGTACTTTAAATAGATTGTTAGAAGGAAAAAAGATGTCTTTGTGAAATTCCTCTCCATTTTTCAGCGATTAGTTACTCTATCTTATGTCAGTATAATGTATATTTAAAGTTTTTTTTTTAATTTAAATGTTCAATGAGGTATTTAATTGGCTGCTTCCACTAATCTTGGGTTTGCTTTTGGCTAGGAAAGAATTCATGTGCACAGATAATGTTCTTTGTTATCTTGAACAGTCTGATTATGTTTTATGTCACTGCGTGCAGTAAACCTGAGACTGGCTGCTGAGTTGTGAACACGAGCCCTACAGAGCACGTCTTTAAATCAGAAATGTGAAATGTAGAAAAAAACAGCAGTATACACTAGTCAGGAGTGTGTCAGCAAGTTAACAGCTTTTGTGTGAACAGGTGTTTGCAGCTGGTCAGGAATTGAGATAAATGGCAAAGCCAAGTGTGCTTGAAAGCTTTCCTCTGACAATCCCTAGACAAAAGCAGTCTTTGTGACCTCTTCATGTCTTGTTTTCACAGCAAACCCACAGAGACACACAAATGGGGCTGCAGGCAGGGCTGCACTGCCTGGGAGTGTTTCCCTCTGAAAGGTGCTGTTTGGGTGATTTATTGTTTGAAATGTCTCTCTGCATGTGGGACCAAGGCAGACTCAGAGTGCAAAAGGAATCACTTACCATGTGTGATAACAACATATCTCAACACTTGTGTTCTCATCACTTTTCTGCTCTTTTTAAATAGGAGAATTTAGGAGCTGTGCAGTTCTTCTCTGCTTCACAGCAGGTTTGCAGAACTGGAGTCAGTGGCACTGTTTTCAGCTCCTATGGGTCTGTCCCAGAGTCAGAAAAAGGCCATATTTTTTAGGTAGAACTTGAGTATAAAATATTGATCCTCAGTCCAGAGTAGGAAAGATGTTTAAGGAAAGTCTGTCTGTTGTTGATACCATAACTTTGGATATGTAATAGCAGTTTAGTAGCAGAAGAAATGGGTAAAGATATGGCCCCTGTGGATATCTGATGTTATTCCACACTATTTTTTCCTTATTTGAGGTAATTGGAATAACTCTTTTAGCCAAGATGGTTCTATACCAAAATACTTTCTCAGCCTACAGACTGAAAGATGGAACAGTTTGCATTTTGCAATGTTAAAATGATGACATTTTAAAAGAAAAAGTTTTATCCATAACTATGAAGAGTTGATTCTGAGAGACTCAGCTTTTAAGGTTTGTGTCTCAGGTTGCTTTTTACATTCAAGTTCCAATATCAATCTATGCAATTATTTGATTTGTGAGCTTTCAGCTGAATGATATTTGCAGCCAGTAGAAATTGGTTTTGTTTTGCACAAGTCAGAGTTGCTCCAGGTTAGCTGAGAATGTTGGCCTGCAAAACTTTCAGTTCCCGTCTTAGAGCCTTGAGAATTTCTACCCTAGAGGAGATAAGCTTCTACAGGAAGTCACCCAAGAGATGCCAGAGCTTTAAAATAGTGGTTTACAAAAGATACTAAATTAATGTCTACTTCTGGATTTAATTTTTCTGATTAATATACTGGTTTTTAAGTCACCATGACTTTTTCTATAGATGCTTTCAAATGCAAATTAGTGTAAGCAAGTGGGAGAATATGTACAGAGAACACTAAAAAAAGGCAGTTATGCACTGTGTAGGATCTCCTGTGAGAAAGAGCTGCTGGGAGGAAGATAATCCTTCCAAGGAAATCCCTAATGAGCCATATTTTGTCCAGCTAGATGTTACCTCTCTCTGTGGATGTACATATATGAAATTATTTTCATTACTGCTCCTAGGATGTATAATGCAGGAACTGATGTGTGTAAAATCCTTCTTTAATGCTCTAAGGTGGTAATTTATAGTTCTATTTGATGTTTAGGTAAGATGCTTGCTCTATCAAATATGGTGATTAGTCTCTCTTGAATATAAGAGAGGGATTTCTGGCAGCAGAATTCTGTTTGAGTGTAAAGCCTTGGAGGCTGGAAAGAAATCCTTCATACAAAAAATGTCTCTATATAGTTGCTCATCCACCAGATTCTAAAAAGAACCTCTAAGCTGTCAAGAAGTACAATATGATAAAAGCAGGAATGATGAAAAGGAAATGGCACCTTGCAGCTGACCATATAAAAGCATAAATTCCTCCTGGGACTTCTGCATATAAAAGATAGGTTTCACTACTTTTCTAAGAACACTGGATCACATTAACTTATTCAAATAGGAGGTCAGATCACAGTGTTTAGGTTTAAAGCTGTCCCACACAGCCCTTGATAAGAAAAAAATTGACAAATCACACTTTTGAATAAACTCATTTTAATCCTTTTCTTCCTTTTGAAGTAATAAAAAATATCCCTGTCATGCAGTTGCCATTGCATTTAATAGCTGTCATTTAGTGAAATGGAAAAATTATATCAGAACATAATGCCTTCAAATATGGCTAATAGCATTTTACATGAGGAAAAATACTTTTATTTTACATGAATATGGCTGTTAGTCTATGATTATTATTGAGAATTTTACTGCTTTGCCTATTGCAGTAGAGTGATAAGAACAGATATGACTCCTGTCATCCGTGTATAAGGACAGAGATTACTGTTCCTTAAGTTTTATATAATTTTTTTTAAGAGCTTGACAAATTCTTGGCCAATTATCACTTTATATCATTGTTATTTGGTATAGTAAGAATAATGTCCCAAATTTAAAACAATGCAGTGATTTTTGTGTTTGGATCTGCTGTGTTAAATGTGCTTTTATCTCAGAGCACATCACTCTTGTTGAGATTTATGGCAGTGCTGCTGTACAAGTGGGTATTCATTAATTCTAAATTACAGTGGGTTACACATGGAATTACAGATGACAACCAAATTAGTTCTTGGTGATTAAAGTTACTGACTCTTCTAATTAACCTGGGTGCACTGGACATAACCTGCACAGATCCTCTGAGCTGCAAACCAGTGCTGGTCCAGAGATGGCCACACAAAATGAATAAAGGTCCACCTCTAGGCTGAGGTGGCATCCGAAAGAACCCCAGACAACCTACCTGGCATCCACTCACTCAGGGAAAATCAAACAAATTGCAGAGCCATGCAAAAGGCATCTTTGGAAGGCTAAGCATGCTCAGTTCTCAACTCTGCTGCTTACTCCAGGCACCACTTTCCCCGGAGTTTTCATGGATATTTCACTAATGGAGCAACTAAAAGATTTTACCTTCTTTGTGCCAGACATGACTGTACTCCAAAGTGGGGAATTAGACTCTGATTTGTAGTTAAGATGCAGCAGATCAACTCTTAATTATTGCAGGATTCTCCCTCCCCCAAAATAATATGAAGCTCAGTTATTGGGAGTGGTTTCAGGAGCACATGGAATGCTAAGTCATGGCAGGGTTTAGCTGGGAATTGAGAATGGTCCAGTCCAAAGCTGAATTTTCTTGGAGCATGTGCCTGAAACCTCCAGGTTTTATTTTGTAAGTGGTAGTTAAAAATAAAAACAGCAGGAAGAAACTAGGAATGTCTTACAGCATGAAGGAAATACTAAAAATAATTCCCAGCAGTGCTTAAAGATGTTTGCTTAGAATGGGGGATTTTTGTCCTGTGCACAGTTTGTTCCATGAACCTCAGTTAGCTTGTTGCACTCTGATGTGTCACATTGTTGCTAGTGTGACGCCACAAAATCATTAATATGGATAATTTCATGCAGGTGAAATTGGCTGTTCTCCTTATGACTCGGTGGAGATGCTGATTTCTAGAATATTTCTGATGCAGTTTCTCTTCATTGCAAAAAGGAGGCAACTCCCTCATGTTCTTATGGGTTTGTAAATTCTTACTTGGAGAAAATGGATGAATGGAATGTCCAGTATGGAAGAATGCTAACCAGAGATAATGAACAGCAACTACTGAAATCTCCAGTCAGGGCGTGTTGTTATTCATTATTTTTCAAAAGATTAATTAAAATCGTCTTCTGTATTCCTCATTCATCCACTGCCTCCAGCAATATTGTTTTGCATTTAGTTGGTAAGATAAGATGCCAAAAGTTTTTAGATAAACAGGTAGCCTTTAAATAATGCTTTAAATCTGAGCTGATAGCTTGTATATTAAATATCAGTGACAACACATTTAGTTAATACATAGGAAAGTTTAAGGATGATTTGAGTGTGATTAAACTTTCCTATCTATTAATTTTTTCAGGATGTCACACGTGGAAGACCAGACAGCTGCAGAGACTGGGTAGCACTGCAGAGCTTTTGGCCCTGGTGCAGTGAAAGCTGTGGCAGAGACAGACTCAAGGCAAGAGCAGAGGTGAAGACATTGTGTCTGGTTACAATGACCATTCTGAGGACAGAATGTAATGAGGACATTGCTGGTGCAAGGGTGCAACAAGAATGTGATAACTGAAAAGATTGTGATGCTACAGAGCAGGGGCAAAGGGGTCAGAGTGGGAAATTTTGTATGGAATATGGAGACCTGTAAATATTGGTGAACTAGTGTAATAAACTGGCTTTGCTTTGCTGGCACAGCAGAGTCCATGTCTCCCAATTCCTGCAAATTGACAAATGTCAAATATGAAACCTTAAGCTACAGTGCTGCTTTCTAATGCAATATGTTCCCCTTGTGACTGCAAGTATGGGATAAAAGGATTTGCTTTTCATCACAGGCCAAATTAAATTTTAATTGCCTGTGAAAATACAAATGTCAAAAGCAAATTTTCAAGCTCAGATTATGATCCTTTGTCATAGATGGGATGTCCCCATTTAATATAATACTTCTTCACTTGAAGTATGTTTTCCACAGAATATCCTAAAGTTCTATTTCAAAACACTGTATGTGATGTATGTTGTTGATAGTAGAGGATAATCTCAATTTGTGTATTATATCAGCAACTGTTATGTTTAATATGTCAAGTTTTTGATGTCCTATCAACATGCCAGGACATCAAATGGAACATAAGGTATAGCTGGTTAAATGACACAGTGTGACATGGGCAGTGTGCATACAGAGCCACTGAACAACAGGAGGCAAAGGAGAACTTTCTTAGTGGATATAAATTAATGAAATTGCAGAGTCATTACTGCTGAATTAAGGAAAGGAATGGACCAAACGTTTTTTTGCTTAATTATAGTTGTTACTTATTTCCTGCTATTGCAAGCTGTCTTAATCAGAAATTCTGGTTTAAAACCACAGCTTTTGACAGGTTGATCTGCTTGAACTGTCAGTGGGCGCTGGGAGCCCAAAGCCCCTGCCCTGGGCTGAGCCAGCGAGGGCAGCAGGGGAGGGGA